>NC_133654.1:139590263-139768063 GCF_009905375.1 Apium graveolens | reverse complement strand
CAATTCCGAACACTTTGATTTTTCCCGGAAATACACTAGATACGGAGAGAATTGAGTATAAGGTAACAGGATAAAAAGGATTTAAATAAAAGGATTATAATAGAGGATCATAAAAAGGAATATAATGTATTGAGAAAGGTTAAGGGAACCTAAGTAATAAGATCCCGGGTATGATCCTTCAAACGATAAACGAAAACGAAAGTTAAGCGAACCGTATAACAGATCAGCGGTCAATTAGGCAAACAATTAGGAAGTTAATCAAAGGGATTAGAGAGAGTGATGTCACCCAACCAATGGGAAGAGGACAAGGAGGGAAAGATGACATCACAACATGACATAGGCATGACATGGGAAGGAAGGAGATGTGGTGGATTTTTAACCACACAAAATTAAGGTTAAATTGGTAATTAACCAAAAACAAAACAAAACCAAATCAACCAAGCCAAATAATTCATTCTTCATCAAAATCAAAAAGAAACCAAGGCATTGCTCTTCATTTGCTCTCGGCTTTTTGACATTTTAAAGGCAAGAAATTTCAAAATCAAAGATCCAAGCTTCCTAAATTGGTGAGTTAATTCCCTAATCATCCTTATGCATAGTTAGGGCTATATCATGAGTTTAAGCCATCAATTCTTTCTCAATCTTCTTCATCAATGAAGAAGACAATGAATAGTGTTTTCAAGTTTATAACTTGAAATTTTTCTTGTTTTCCTTTAAGATCCAAGCATTCCTAAGACTTCTCAAAGCTTCTTAAGGCTTCCTAGCTCCTCCCACCACTTCAAGGAAGGTATATCATCTCCAAACCCTAGATTCCTATGTTTAATAAGATGATTTTGATTATTGTGGTGATATTGTAGCTTAATGTTTGTGGTTTAGAGTTTGGGTTGAAGTGGTATTGAAATGGAATGGTAAATCTTGTTGTTTTGATTAAAAGAACTTAAGTATAGTTAAAGTTAAGCTTAGGCATAAGTATAAATGTTGGAATTGAATTGATTGGGGCTGTTATGATGTGATAAGGATGGATGTTGGTTGTGTGTTTGATTTGAGGTTGAATTGTGGTTGGTTTTGAATAGTTTAAAATTGGGAAATCGCGTAAACATAGCCGTCGTAACGTCCGATTTTCTTTAGACTGTTTTTGTGCATAACATTAGGACCCGATAACCCCCTGCTAGATTATGACCATTGCCATGTCTAGATAGCTCGTGTTACGAGCTTCGTTTTGATATGTAGTTCGTTCGATTCCGATGCACGGTTTAGGAGAAACGACCGTTTCAAGTAACGGCGTTTCGCGAACGAAACTTTTCTCCTCGCCTTACTTTGAAACATAGGTTAAAGACCAAAAAGGGTTAATTAATGTATGAAACATTTATGGTAAGTGTGTTAGGTAGTTGGTAAGACACTCGCGAAGGAATCACCTTAAAACTCGTAAAGGTTAAATTATTAAAATGGTGGAGCCGAGGGTACCCGAGTGACTTAAGAGAATCAATAAGCGTAAAATAAGCGTTAGAGTCTAAGTTAGTTAAAGTATAGATTTACAAGTGACTTTGGTTTAATTCCAACTTACTTGTTGTTTATAGGTTACCAGACTCGTCCCGAGCCTTTTATCACCCCAAGTCGCTCAGGCAAGTTTTCTACCCGCTATAACTGTTGTTGTGATGTATTTGTGTATATGCATGATCTTGCGTTAAATGCATATTTGTTATAGCAAATTCTTGCGATATATTGTAGCATGTTATATGGTACATATGCATGCCTGTTTCGTATTCTTTCCATATATATCTGATTGGTTCAGTTGATAATACCTATGCTAGAGGATAGCGGTAATTTGCATATACCCTTATTATAGGGACCCAAAAGGTGAAAACATTTTCTAAAACCGGGAGTCGAGGATCCCGAGTAGATTTTGTATAGATGTATATATATATATATATATTTATATATATATGGTTATAGTTTTCAAAACTATTAATCGAATAAGGGTTATTCGATAACTTTATATTATTTATTGAATATTATTTCGAATATTATTCGAGGGCTTATGACTCCTTTATATTATTATTGAATATTACTTGGATATTCATTCGAGGATGTATGACTCCTTTATTTTATGAATATTATTTATAATATTCATTCGAGGTATTATGACTCCGCTTATTACTGAAATATATTCTTTATTTTATTAAAGAATAAGGTGTCAATAATCAAACTTATTTTCGATTATTCAAATAAAGATAGTACTTTCGAATAAGTATGTCTTTGGTTATTTAATACTCGTTTCAAGTATAAGTTTTAATACTTCTACTTCGATTATTTTTATAAGGATTATCATTATGGGAATATTATTTAAATAATAATATTCAGATATTTTCTAATATATTGGGGCTGATTTACTTCATTAAATCAGCATTACTCCAAACACTCTTTAAAGTGTTTTCGAGTCTTCAAAATGATTTTTAAAAGTTAGAGCAGATCCCAAAACTCATTTTTATATTAAGATCTTCCTTTTAAAGGGGATTTAAATACTCGGTTAAAACCTGAGGGATCCGGCTCTATGGTGTATTTTATATTCGCAACGAGGTTGCAGTTTTGGTAAATGAATTGATTACTTACCCAACGTTCGGGAAGTAAGTCCATCTATCGAGTCGGCATAAGCAACGTGGGCTCAGTGGGCATCCATGATAGTGTAAGTGGCTCAGTGAGAGTCCATCAAATGCATAAGTGGCTGAGTAGCAGTCCAGCACAAGGTCCTATTGCGACCAGGGTGATGACCTGTGGGGAATTCGTCCATCTACTAGTAGAAAAGGTTACTTATTGGTATCTTTGCCTGATCAGCAAGATATCTGGTTTATGCCAAAATTCTTTTCCTTTCCAAATTTATTGGATATTGCAATTCTGTTCATACTTTACATGACAGAGGTTTTCAGGAAATGTATAAAGAAGATGTGTATGTGGATATATATATATATATATATATATATATCAGAACTTAATGAAGTATATCATAACTTCATTTCCTTTAATAATATTTCAAAGATTTAATCTATTCAAATCTTGTCTGGTAGTCTCATCTATGTGATGAATTGTTGAAAGCTCATTATACTTTGAACAGTGGTAGTTCAAGTAGCTTTATAAATGATATAAGTGTAGTGAAGTATCTGGTAACTTCATCCCTTGTTTTTACTTATATCTAGTAAGTAATTATCTTACACATGATACAAGATTCTAGTAAGTATCCATTTAGATACTTATATTATTGTTATCACTATATATTATCTTGCGAGCTGTAAGGCTCACTCTTGCTTTATTTCTTCATCACACAACAACAGTTAGGAAAGATGGCCAGACTCCAGCAGACCTAGCGCAAGCGCGTGGGAAGCGTCCCGCGTCTTCCCGATGATGTTGTAGCTGCTATAGCTGCAGAGGTAGATCTATTGTAGATCGGACCATCTACTTTTGAGAATAAATTATGTATAATTATAACTTGTGGCAGATAATGGCAATTAACTGTAAATTTACCAAGTAATCATTTTGGGTTGTAATAACTTTCAAATTGTGGATTCAAAGACTTGTACTTATTTCAATTTCATCTCTGAGACTATAACGGGTTATGGTGTGTGTTAGTGTGGGGTCACAGCATAAGGTTATTTATTATTAATTAAGTGAAGTGATATTGTGGAAAGAAAGACCGTGACGACCCGGATCCCCGACCCCGGATCCCCGACCCCGAATCTGGGGGTGTTACAGAAATGGTATCAGAGCTAAGCGTTATAAACCTCAGAGATGATGCGACGATATAATAACAAACTCACAAAGATAATAAGAACTCTTGCCAAGTTCAAGGTCGGACTACTTAAAGTAGTGCTGACAGTTAAAACCCTTACGGGAACCCTTATAAGTATCATGATAGTAACTTAGCTCATTTAATGTGTAGGCGCCTGAGACAGAGGACCCTGAGATGTTCGAGCGTGAGCATGATGAGGCACTGCTAGATGTTGAGGATCAGGAGGAGCCTGAGATGGAGGAGGATGAGGAGGACCCCTCAGAGGAGTCAGAGACGGAGGTCATTGCTATTTCAGATGAGGAGGACCCGGATGAGGTCCCAGTGGCTGAGGAGCGTGTTGGACCTATGGTAGTGTATGCTGGTACCCCTTTACCCACACTTCCGGTGGTCAGAGCCCCTACCCCTCCACCACTATCTTGGATTCCCGATGATGACAGCTCAGAGACCCATACTTCCGAGCCTAGGCAGACCGAGGAGGCACCCTCAGCGGCTCCGGATTCACCACCTCTTGACCCTGCCCACAGGCAGTCTTCGTTAGCTCATGGATATGTTCAGGATATTCTGAGGACCCGAGTGGCTGTTGCCGAGGCCCGACTGGATGAGGCCAGGAGGGAGTTGGATGCGGAGAGGGTGGGTAGGCGTACCCGAGCTTATGAGACTAGGGCTTCTATACCCCGATCCTTGAGGAGGGAGCTTACGGGGATAGAGCTCACGTCCCGAGCGAGACTCAGATCTCTCCAGGGGGACAGGCATGGTAGGATCTCCAGGCGGCAGGCCGACTATACCTTCCGTCATGCGATGGAAAGGGTATGGGAGCTGACCCGCTCCGGTGTATGATTCAGGATTGACGATGGAATAGTCTAGTTGTCTAGTTAGCCGAGGCCTTAGTAAGAGCCAATTTTCCGGGATAGTTAACTTGTATATAGCATCCCTTTTTCTGACTAGACAGATAGACTCTTGTGTATCACTTTTGGGACAGATGGCTGTGGCACTGTTGTACTTTTGACCAGATCAAACTATATATTTCTCGTATTACGTATATATTTGTTTCCTTTCGGTTCAGTTCCATAGTGACGGGATCACTGTTTTTATCATTATTATTACTGCACTTCGTATTAGAACTGTCATAAAATAATAGAATTGCGATATACGTTCTCCCCATTATGAAGCTGTGCAAGGCACAATGTTGTATATGATTGTGTCCTAACGTTGAATTTCCCAATAATTTTTTTTTATTATCAGAATCATGCCGCCAAGAAAGATTGGAACTAGGGCGAACCCTGGATCTGAGGACCAGGGAAGCCATAACCAGGATGATAGGAACCAGGAACACAGTGAAGAGGAAGATGAGGATTATGTGGAACAGGATGACTCCTTGTATGAAGAGGAAGAGGAAACATATGATGTTGAGGGATTTGAGATAGAGGCTGAAGAAGGAGAAACTGAGGTTGAGCAAACAGTACCAAACCCAGGCATGGATCCCATGGGCCAGTTCATGCAACTCCTAAGGCAGAATTTGGAACGTCAACCCAACCCACCCCCTCAAGGAAATAACAATACTGTGGCAAACTCTTTCAGGGATTTTAAGTCCCTTAAGCCCCCTGAGTTCCACAGATCAGCCGACCCAGTTGAGGAAAGGGCATGGTTAAAGGAAATGGAGAAATCCTTTGAGATTTTGAGTACCGATGAGGCACAGAAGACTGTATTTGCTACCTACCTTATGAAAGGAGAAGCTAACTACTGGTGGGAGGCCAAGAAAAACATGGAGACAGATGCTATTATAACCTGGGAGAGATTTAGTCAGTTGTTTCTGGGAAAGTATTTCCCGAGGTTTATGGAAAACCAGATGGAGCTCAAGTTCTTGGATCTAAAGCAGAATAACTTGTCTGTAGCAGAGTACAAAGCGAAATTTACTGAGTTATCAAGGTTTGTGCCGGAGTTTGTGAGCACCGAGGAAAAGAAAGCTAGGAGGTTTCAGCAGGGACTGAAACCGTGGATTCAGAATAGGGTGGCAATCCTTGAGCTTACGGACTATGCCACTCTGGTGCAAAAGGCAACGATTGTAGAAGTCGGAAGTGAACAGATGCAGAAGGAAAGAGAGAAGAAAGGAATAAAGAGGAAAAGTATGAGCATGGGTGGAGGTTCCGCAGGAAGGAGCTTCCCAACTAGATTTAATCGAGGAGCAGTGTCCCTACCAGGAAGGAACACTGGGTTTAAGCGGCCAATGAGTGTGAGTGTGAGCCAGGGCGGCCAGAAGTCAAGAATGTCCTATCCCAACCAGTCTCGACCCCCATTGCCAGCCTGTAACATATGTGGAAGGAATCACACTGGGGAGTGTAAAAGAAAGCCAGTAACCTGCTTTAAGTGCGGTCGGGAAGGTCACTATTTAACTAAGTGCCCATCATCAACCCCTGCCGTCATTCCAACCACCACTTGTCATCAGTGTGGACGCCCAGGTCATTGGAAGAGGGAATGCCCAATGAACAAACCAGCAGCTTCGGGAGCAAGCAGGGCTGCTTCTAATAAGCCACCTACTGCAAGGACTTTCAACATGACAGTCCAGGATGCTATGAAAAATTCAGATGTGATAGCAGGTACCCTTTCTCTAAATTCAGTCAGTGCAAATGTTTTATTTGATTCGGGAGCAACTAAATCTTTTATATCAAAGGACTTTGCGCGTAAGTTAAGACTTAAGGCTGAACCCTTGATAGAACCCTTGCAAGTAGAAATAGCCAATCATGAAATTATTCCTGTTAACCAGATTCACCCCGCCTGTGAGATAGGCATAGGGGAGCAATCTTTTAGTGTTGATCTGATTCCTTTTAAATTAAGGGAGTTTGATGTAATTTTGGGAATGGACTGGCTATCTAGCAATGATGCTCAGATAGACTGTAAAGGGAAGAAAGTTAAGCTAAATATCCCAGGGAAGAAAGAAGTTATATTTAGAGGAAAGAGGCAGACGCAGAGATTTTTGACCATGGCCCAGGCCAAAAGGATGCTACGAAAAGGAAATGAGGCCTACCTAGCCTATGTGGTGGACACGCAGAAGGAGGTGCCCAACTTACAAGATATTCCAGTAGTCAACGAATTTGAAGATGTATTCCCACAAGACCTTCCGAGATTACCACCCGATAGAGTGATTGAATTTGCTATTGAGTTGGCCCCAGGGACGGCGCCAGTTTCAAAAGCACCTTACCGGTTAGCCCCGTTAGAAATGAAGGAATTAGCTATCCAATTGCAGGAACTCTTGGATAAGGGTATGATAAGACCCAGTGTGTCTCCGTGGGGAGCACCAGTTTTATTTGTTAAGAAGAAAGATGGGAGCATGAGGTTGTGCATCGACTATCGAGAGTTGAACAAGCTAACCATAAAGAACAGGTACCCATTACCTAGAATAGACGATCTGTTCGACCAGCTAAAGGATGCTGTTTATTTTTCCAAGATCGACCTGAGAACTGGATATCACCAACTAAAGATTAAACCCGAAGATATTTCCAAGACAGCGTTCCGTACCAGATATGGGCATTATGAGTTCTTGGTAATGTCCTTTGGATTAACCAACGCCCCAGCGGCTTTCATGGATTTAATGAATAGAGTATTTAAGAAGTACTTGGACAAATGTGTGATAGTTTTTATCGATGATATTTTGATCTACTCAAGGACTGAGGCAGAACATGCAGAGCATTTGAGGATAGCTCTAGGAATACTCAGAGAGGAACAGTTATATGCCAAATTCTCGAAGTGTGAATTCTGGCGGAATGAAGTACAGTTTTTAGGACATGTGATCAATAAAGAAGGAGTATTGGTCGACCCCTCCAAGATAGAGGCGGTCTCAAATTAGGAAAGGCCAAAAACACCCACAGAGGTAAGGAGTTTCATAGGATTGGCCGGCTACTATCGTAGATTTGTATAGGACTTTGCGAAGATCGCAGCCCCTTTGACCCGACTTACTCGTAAGACAGAGAAGTTTGAATGGACGGAGAAATGCGAGAACAGTTTTCAGGAATTAAAGAAAAGGTTGATAACGGCTCCGGTATTGGCATTGCCGGACGGAAAAGGAGATTTTGTGATATATAGTGACGCGTCGCACAAAGGATTAGGGTGTGTGCTTATGCAGCACGGTAAAGTGATTGCGTATGCATCGAGACAACTGAAGGAATACGAGGTTAGATATCCTACTCATGACCTTGAGCTCGCGGCAATAGTATTTGCCTTAAAAATTTGGAGGCACTACTTGTATATAGAGAAGTGCGAGATTTTCACAGACCATAAGAGCCTCAAGTACATATTTACGCAGAAAGAGCTCAATATGCGCCAGAGGAGATGGTTAGAACTAATCAAGGACTATGATTGTGAGATTCTCTATCATCCAGGGAAAGCCAATGTGGTGGTTGATGCCCTTAGTAGAAAGGAAAGACTCAGAATGATAACAACTTCAGAAGAATTGATAAGGGATTTTGAGAGAATGGAAATAGAAGTAAAGGTAACCGAAACCGGAACTGAAAAGCTTTTTGAGATCTCAATGCAGCCAGAGTTATTGGAAAAGATCAGATTGTGCCAAGAGAAAATAATGAATGAAGGCAGAGAGTCAATGACTGAAGAGGAGATCCATACTGAGAAAGATGATAAAGGGATAATGAGGTACTCCTACCGGATTTGGGTTCCAAATGTTCAAGAGCTTAAAGATGAGATTTTGGATGAAAGCCATAGTTCAAGGTATTCCATTCACCCGGGAAGTACCAAGATGAATAGGGATTTGAAGGAATATTACTGGTGGCCCAACATGAAGAGGGATGTAGCAGAATGGGTAAACAAATGTTTGACTTGCCAAAGGGTAAAAGCAGAGCACCAGAGACCCAGTGGACTCTTACGACCCCTGGAGATTCCCAAATGGAAATGGGAACAGATAGCGATGGATTTTGTTGTAGGCTTGCCAAGGACGAAAGCCAATCACGACGCCATTTGGGTAATTATAGACCGACTGACAAAGTCAGCTCATTTCATTCCTATCAATGAGAGATACACAGTCGATAGACTGGTGGACATTTACCTTATGGAAATAGTAACGCGACATGGAGTCCCAGCGTCCATTGTCTCAGACCGAGACCCCAGGTTCAACTCCAGATTTTGGAGGAGCTTTCAGGAATGTGCGGGGACCAAGTTAAATATGAGTACCGCGTACCATCCCCAGACGGATGGGCAGAGTGAAAGGACCATCCAGACACTAGAGGATATGTTGAGAGTCTGTGCAATAGACTTTAAAGGGAGTTGGGATGATCACTTACCGTTGATCGAGTTTTCTTATAACAATAGCTTTCATGCTAGCATCGGAATGCCGCCTTATGAGGCCCTGTACGGAAGAAGGTGTTGATCTCCCTTATACTGGGATGAAGTGGGGGAGCGGAAGATTCTCGGACCCGAAGTGGTCCAAAGGACCAAAGATATAGTGGATCTTATCAGAGGGCGACTTGTAGCAGCCCAAGACAGACAGAAGAAATATGCAGACCTAGCCCGAAAGGACAAGGAATATGAAGTAGGGGACTTAGTACTGCTGAAAGTATCCCCTTGGAAGGGATTAATGAGGTTCGGAAAGAAAGGAAAACTAAGCCCAAGATACATTGGACCTTTTGAGATATTAAGACGGATTGGAAAGTTAGCTTACGAGCTAGCCTTACCCCCTAACTTGCAGCAAGTTCATAATGTGTTCCATGTGTCAATGATAAGGAAGTATCATCGGGATGCCAAACACATAGTGGAGTACGAGCAGGTGGATATGCAACCAGATCTAACTTACGTGGAGAAGCCAGTAAGGATTATAGATAAGAAGGAGCAGGTGCTTCGGAACAAAGTGATCAAGCTAGTCAGAGTACTATGGCAGAATCATAATGTGGAAGAATCAACTTGGGAACTAGAGAGCACAATGCTAGAAAAGTACCCCCATTTGTTTTCTGTTTGATTCCGGGGCGGAATCCTTTTAAGGAGGGGAGACTGTAATAACCCCCAAAATTTTCAACTTTTTGTAACCCTTGTGAATAGTGTTTTAGCTGAATGAGAAAACTTTTCATGCCACACTATGTAGGGGTTCTATTATGGATATTCTGAGATTTTATTAGTACTCTATATGGTATATGAGTGTATGTAAAGATCGCCAGAATCCAATTCCGAACACTTTGGTTTTTCCCGGAAATACACTAGATACGGAGAGAATTGAGTATAAGGTAACAGGACAAAAAGGATTTAAATAAAAGGATTATAATAGAGGATCATAAAAAGGAATATAATGTATTGAGAAAGGTTAAAGGAACCTAAGTAATAAGATCCCGGGTATGATCCTTCAAACGATAAACGAAAATGAAAGTTAAGCGAACCGTATAACAGATCAGTGGTCATTAGGCAAACAATTAGGAAGTTAATCAAAGGGATTAGAGAGAGTGATGTCACCCAACCAATGAGAAGAGGACAAGGAGGGAAAGATGACATCACAACATGACATAGGCATGACATGGGAAGGAAGGAGATGTGGTGGATTTTTAACCACACAAAATTAAGGTTAAATTGGTAATTAACCAAAAACAAAACAAAACCAAATCAACCAAGCCAAATAATTCAGTCTTCATCAAAATCAAAAAGAAACCAAGGCATTGCTCTTCATTTGCTCTCGGCTTTTTGACATTTTAAAGGCAAGAAATTTCAAAATCAAAGATCCAAGCTTCCTAAATTGGTGAGTTAATTCCCTAATCATCCTTATGCATAGTTAGGGCTATATCATGAGTTTAAGCCATCAATTCTTTCTCAATCTTCTTCATTAATTCAATGAAGAAGACAATGAATAGTGTTTTCAAGTTTTTAACTTGAAATTTTTCTTGTTTTCCTTTAAGATCCAAGCATTCCTAAGACTTCTCAAAGCTTCTTAAGGCTTCCTAGCTCCTCCCACTACTTCAAGGAAGGTATATCATCTCCAAACCCTAGATTCCTATGTTTAATAAGATGATTTTGATTATTGTGGTGATATTGTAGCTTAATCTTTGTGGTTTAGAGTTTGGGTTGAAGTGGTATTGAAATGGAATGGTAAATCTTGTTGTTTTGATTAAAAGAACTTAAGTATAGTTAAAGTTAAGCTTAGGCATAAGTATAAATGTTGGACTTGAATTAATTGGGGTTGTTATGATGTGATAAGGATGGATGTTGGTTGTGTGTTTGATTTGAGGTTGAATTGTGGTTGGTTTTGAATAGTTTAAAATTGGGAAATCGCGTAAACATAGCCGTCGTAACGTCCGATTTTCTTTAGACTGTTTTTGTGCATAACATTAGGACCAGAGAACCCCATGCTAGATTATGACCATTGCCATGTCTAGATAGCACGTGTTACGAGCTTCGTTTTGATATGTAGTTCGTTCGATTCCGATGCACGGTTTAGGAGAAACGACCGTTTCAAGTAACGGCGTTTCGCGAACGAAACTTTTCCCCTCGCCTTACTTTGAAACATAGGTTAAAGACCAAAAAGGCTTAATTAATGTATGAAACATTTATGGTAAGTGTGTTAGGCAGTTGGTAAGACACTCGCGAAGGAATCACCTTAAAACTCGTAAAGGTTAAATTATTAAAAATGGTGGAGCCGAGGGTACCCGAGTGACTTAAGAGAATCAATAAGCGCAAAACAAGCGTTAGAGTCTAAGTTAGTTAAAGTATAGATTTACAAGTGACTTTGGTTTAATTCCAACTTACTTGTTGTTTATAGGTTACCAGAATCGTCACTAGCCTTTTATCACCCCAAGTCGCTCAGGCAAGTTTTCTACCCGTTATAACTGTTGTTGTGATGTATTTGTGTATATGCATGATCTTGCGTTAAATGCATATTTGTTATAGCAAATTCTTGCGATATATTGTAGCATGTTATATGGTACATATGCATGCCTGTTTCGTATTCTTTCCATATATATCTGATTGGTTCAGTTGATAATACCTATGCTAGAGGATAGCGGTAATTTGCATATACCCTAATTATAGGGACCCAAAAGGTGAAAACATTTTCTAAAACCGGGAGTCGAGGATCCCGAGTAGATTTTGTATATATGTATATATATATATATATTTATATATATATGGTTATAGTTTTCAAAACTATTAATCGAATAAGGGTTATTCGATAACTTTATATTATTTATTGAATATTATTTCGAATATTATTCGAGGGCTTATGACTCCTTTATATTATTATTGAATATTACTTGGATATTCATTCGAGGATGTATGACTCCTTTATTTTATGAATATTATTTATAATATTCATTCGAGGTATTATGACTCCGCTTATTACTGAAATATATTCTTTATTTTATTAAAGAATAAGGTGTCAATAATCAAACTTATTTTCGATTATTCAAATAAAGATAGTACTTTCGAATAAGTATGTCTTTGGTTATTTAATACTCGTTTCAAGTATAAGTTTTAATACTTCTACTTCGATTATTTTTATAAGGAATATCATTATGGGAATATTATTTAAATAATAATATTCAGATATTTTCTAATATATTGGGGTTGATTTACTTCATTAAATCAGCATTACTCCAAACACTCTTTAAAGTGTTTTCGAGTCTTCAAAATGATTTTTAAAAGTTAGAGCGGATCCCAAAACTCATTTTTATATTAAGATCTTCCTTTTAAAGGGGATTTAAATACTCGCTCAAAACCTGAGGGATCCGGCTCTATGGTGTATTTTATATTCGCAACGAGGTTGCAGTTCTGGTAAATGAATTGATTACTTACCCAACGTTCGGGAAGTAAGTCCATCTATCGAGTCGGCATAAGCAACATGGGCTCAGTGGGCGTCCATGATAGTGTAAGTGGCTCAGTGGGAGTTCATCAAATGCATAAGTGGCTGAGTGGCAGTCCAGCATAAGGTCCTATTGCGACCAGGGTGATGACCAGTGGGGAATTCGTCCATCTACTAGTAGAAAAGGTTACTTATTGGTATCTTTGTCTGATCAGCAAGATATCGGGTTTATGCCAAAATTCTTTTCCTTTCCAAATTTATTGGATATTGCAATTCTGTTCATACTTTACATGACAGAGGTTTTCAGGAAATGTATAAAGAAGATGTGTATGTGGATATATATATATATATATATATATATATATCAGAACTTAATGAAGTATATCATAACTTCATTTCCTTTAATAATATTTCAAAGATTTAATCTATTCAAATCTTGTCTGGTAGTCTCATCTATGTGATGAACTGTTGAAAGCTCATTATACTTTGAACAGTGGTAGTTCAAGTAGCTTTATAAATGATATAAGTGTAGTGAAGTATCTGGTTACTTCATCCCTTGTTTTTACTTATATCTAGTAAGTAATTATCTTACACATGATAAAAGATTCTAGTAAGTATCCATTTAGATACTTATATTATTGTTATCACTATATATTATCTTGCGAGATGTAAGGCTCACTCTTGCTTTATTTCTTCATCACACAACAACAGTTAGGAAAGATGGCCAGACTCCAGCAGACCTAGCGCAAGATCGTGGGAAGCGTCCCGCGTCTTCCCGATGATGTTGTAGCTGCTATAGCTGCAGAGGCAGATCTATTGTAGATCATACCATCTACTTTTGAGAATCAATTATGTATAATTATAACTTGTGGCAGATAATGGCAATTAACCGTAAATTTACCAAGTAATCATTTTGGGTTGTAATAACTTTCAAATTGTGGATTCAAAGACTTGTACTTATTTCAATTTCATCTCTGAGACTATAACGGGTTGTGGTGTGTGTTAGTGTGGGGTCACAGCATAAGGTTATTTATTATTAATTAAGTGAAGTGATATTGTGGAAAGAAAGACCGTGACGACCCGGATCCCCGACCTCGGATCTGGGGGTGTTACATCTTATTCATAAATAATAATGTAAATGTTTATTGTTGGTAAGATTTGAACCCGAGAACTTATATATATCTTTCTAAATTATAATATAAATGTTTGTTGTTGACGGGATTCTGAGAACTTGCGGAGTGTATTTTTTAGTATATGATGTTAGGAATATATGTATTAGTTTGATGATAAGTTAAGCAAAACACTTAAGTAGAAATCTAGTGTTTGTAGCCTCAACGGATAAGACCACTCTGGCTATCCGTTGATGGAGTAGCTTTACTTACAAATAAGTTTAGTATTGTAGCACATTTCAGTTTCTGTATTTAAGTTATAATTCTTAGAAGTAATGGGAAATTATAAGTCATGTTGACTACTAGTGGATATACAAATAGGAGGGCTAATTGTAAATATTTCATGCCTTGTAATTTTGTATAAATGAAGCAGTATCAACTGATAGATTAAAGGCCTTCAACGGATGAGAAACAAAGCTTCAACGGATGTCTCTAAAGCCTCAACGGATAACATCCATCAACGGATGAGTGCATCAATAGGTAAAGCTTCAACTGATAAAGCATCAACGGATAAAGCCATCAATGGATGAAAAGCTTCAACGGATGCTCAGTTCAATAGCAGTTGACAGTGACAATTCATAAGCTGACAGAGGCACATGGGTTGACAGAGACAATTGGAATGTGGTAGCCTCTTGGAGGAATCAAGAAAATGCAGCATTTCCATTCTGGTGCAAACAAGGAAGTATTCAAAGATTCACAGATTATCCTAGATTGCATTGGATAGAGAAATGAAGAAGAAACATGTGAAGAACTATTTTAAAATTGTATTTTATTTTTGTCTTCACTTGTAAACTTGGTGATATATAAACCAAGTTGCAGCTAGTAATTAGATGATGAATTTTCCAGAGCTGTTTAGAAAAATATAGAGAGAAAATCATCTAGTTTGTACTAGGACGCAGCTGTGATCAATTCTTTGAATCACAGATTTTCTGAAATACACATCTCTGGTGGAACAACAAATCCACCAGAAAAGTTTTTAAAGCCTTTGTGTTCTTTACATTTTATGTCTTGAATATACATCTGTCTGCACCTGCTTAAAGCAATTCACACACAACTGTTCATCAAACACTTAGCCTTTGAAACTGCTCAAAACTTGAAAAAGTTTTGAGATTTACATTCAATCCCCCTTCTGTAAATCTCATTGTTAGTTCCTTGGGAATAACAATTGGTATCAGAGCAAGCTCTTAACATACAAAGAGTTTAAAGATCTATTCTATTAACATCATGAGTAAGAAGGATATTGGAGTAAAGATTCCAATCCTGAAAAGAGATAATTATCATCACTGGAAAGTGAAGATGCATCTACATCTTCTCTCTCAAGATGAAAGCTACATCAACTGCATTGAAAATGGTCCTCACATCCCTCACAAGGTGGCCACAGCTGCCACTGCCACAGTTGCTGTTGGACAGTCTATTCCCAAGCCAAAAGCAGAATGGACTGATGAAGATATTGAAGAGGTTCACAAGGACAAGAAAGCCATGAACATTTTGTTTAATGGCCTAGACCAAGATATGTTTGATAATGTCATTAACAGCCAAACTGCTAAGGAAATTTGGGATACTATGCAACTTATATGTGAAGGTACTGAACAAGTTAGAGAAAACAAAATACAGCTTCTCATTCAACAGTATGAATATTTTCATTTTGAAGAAGGAGAATCACTGAATGATACCTTCAATAGATTTCAGAAACTGTTGAATGGATTGAAGCTGTATGGCAGAGTGTACCAAGTCAATGATTCCAACTTAAAATTTCTGAGGTCTCTACCAAAGGAATGGAAACCTATGACTGTTTCACTAAGGAATTCTCAAGATTATAAGGACTTCATACTTGAAAAATTATATGGAATTTTGAAGACCTATGAACTTGAGATGGAGCAAGATGAGCTGTTGGAAAAGGGAAAGAGAAAAAGTGGATCAGTTGCACTTGTAGCTGACAATGAGAGAACTGAAGCCAGGAATGAAGAAAAGACAATGCCAAGTCTCAAAATTGGCACAAGCAAATCAGAATCAAGCAAGGGAAAGGAGCAAGTAGCTGAGGTTGAAGATAATTCCAGTCAAGATGACTCTGATGATGTTGATGAACATCTGGCTTTTCTGTCCAGAAGGTTTGCAAAGATGAAATTAAAGAAAAATACTAAATTCACTAAGCCAAACAAGAACATGGTGGACAAATCTAAGTTCAAATGTTATAACTGTGGCATAAGTGGACACTTTGCAAATGAGTGTAGAAAGCCAACTTCTGAAAAGAAGAAATTTGAGCAAGTGGATTATAAAAAGAAATATTTCAATTTGCTCAAACAAAAGGAAAGAGCTTTTCTGACTCAGGAAAATCTGGACAGCTGATGGAGCCAATGAAGATGATGATATGGAGTATGTCAACCTAGCCCTGATGGCTAATTCTGATGAAAATAAAACTAGTTCATCAAGCAACCAGGTAATTACTACTGACCTCTCTCAGCTTTCTAAAAATGAATGCAATGAAGCTATAAATGATATGTTCAATGAATTATATCATTTACGTGTTTCCCTTAAATCACTAGCTAAAGAGAACACAAGAATTAAAGAGAATAATTTGTTTTTAAGTGATATGAATGCTGTGTTAGAGGGTAAGGTAATTGAGCTTGAAAAGATTAAAATCAAATGCTTATCTGTTGAGAGTGAACTAGAAGAGTCTGTTAAGAAAGTAGAAATTCTTTCTAAACAACTAGAATGTGAGCAAGAAGTAATCAAGGCCTGGAAAACATCTAGGGATGTTAGTGCTCAGATTGTCAAGGTCCAGGGAATTGAATCACTCTGTGAGAATGTCTGGAAGAAAAACAAAAAGGAAGTAGAATTAATTGATGGATTATCAACAGATGTGGAATCAACGAATGATGAAAGTTATCCGTTGAAGGAAGAAAAGGAGCATCCGTTGAAGGCTCATCAATTAAAATAGGCAAGTGATTCTAAAAAGGATAATTTGAAAAATCTCAATAAGAAGTTTGGTTCAACTTCCAAGAACTTTGTCAAAGAAGAGGCTAGCACATCCAAAGATGCCAGTAAGGTGAATATAAGACACATGACTTTAGATTAGTTGAAAAATAGGCTTAAGTTGGTTGAGGATAAAAAGGAAACTAAAAGGAAATCTAATAAAAATGGGAAGGTAGGGATTAACAAACATAACAATTACATACCTGATAAGTATGCTCCTAGAAAAGGTTTTGTGCATTATAAAAGTGTTAATCATCTATCTGCTAACTACAAGTCTGTTAAGAATGCTCCCATGCCTTTAACTCCTTCCATGCCTAACATGTCTATGTCACCTCTGCATGTTATGCATGTTATGTCTCAACAGAATCCTCATGCACATTTTGCAAATATGCCATATGTTAATAATCCTTATTTTGCTGCATTCAGTATGCCTCAAATGCCATACAACATGCCTATGTGGAATAACATGTTTGCACAATCTATGCCTTATCAAATTCAACCAAATGTGCTAAATGATTCTGTGACTAACCCTACACTTCAACCAACTACATCTGAGACCAAGGTTGACCCAAAGTTACCTAAGTCAAAAGGTGCAGGAAGTATGAAGTCTAGGAAAAAGACTAACAAGGCTGGACCCAAGGAAACTTGGGTACCAAAATCAACTTGATTTGATTTTGTTGTATGCAGGGAAAAAAAGGAATATATGGTACTTGGACAGTGGTTGTTCAAGGCACGTGACAGGAGATTTCACCCTGCTCACAGAGTTCAATGAGAGAGCTGGCCCTAGCATAACCTTTGGAGATGACAGCAAAGGGTTCACTATGGGATATGGCTTGATTTCAAAGGAAAATGTCATCATTGATGAAGTAGCATTAGTTGATGGTCTCAAACACAATCTATTGAGCATTAGTCAACTATGTGACAGAGGGAATACTGTTTCCTTCAATTCTGAAGCCTGTGTTGTCACGAGTAAGATCGACAACAAAGTGGTTCTAACTGGAGTTAGAAAAAGGAATGTGTACTTGGCTGACTTCAACTCTACAGATGCAGAATCAATTACTTGTCTTTTCAGCAAAGCAAGTCAAGATGAAAGTTGGCTATGGCACAAGAAGCTGTCCCATTTGAATTTCAAGACAATGAATGATCTAGTCAAAAAGGACTTAGTTAGAGGAATGCCTCTAGTGGAATTCTCAAGGGATGGACTATGTGATGCTTGTCAGAAAGGAAAGAAAAAGAGAGCATCATTCAGTAAGAAGCTTGAATCAGCAATTGATGAACCATTACAACTGCTACACATGGATCTTTTTGGACCAGTCAATGTATTGTCAATTTCAAGGAAAAGATATTGCCTAGTGATTGTAGATGATTTCTCAAAGTTTTCATGGACCTACTTTCTTGGATAAAAGGATGAAGCTAGTGAAATCATTATCAATCATATCAAGCAAGTCAAAAATCATCCAGATTTTAAAGTAAGAAATATCAGGAGTGACAATGGAACTGAGTTTAGGAATTCTACCATGAGGTTGTTCTGTGAAGAAAATGGGATCATGCATGAGTTCTCAGCTCCAAGGACTCCACAACAAAATGGTGTGGTGGAAAGAAAGAATAAATCACTAATTGAAGCTGCAAGAACAATGCTTGAAGAGTCAAAACTCCCAACATATTTTTGGGCTGAGGCTGTTAACTGTGCATGTTACACTCAGAATATTTCTCTAATCAATCAGGCAAAAGGTATGACTCCCTATCAATTGTTTAAGAGAAGAAAACCAACCTTAAACTTCCTTCATGTTTTTGGTTGCAAATGCTACATTCTAAGGAACCAACCTGATAACAAAGGAAAGTTTGATGCAAAGGCTGATGAAGGGATATTTGTTGGTTATTCTGCTGGAAAATCATATAGGGTCTACAATCTAAGAACCAGCATTGTTATGGAATCTGTGCATGTTGTGTTTGATGATAAAAAGATTGATGGACTAACAGATGAGGGACATCATGAAGGACTCAAATTTGACAATATTGAGATATATTGTGATGATAGTGAAGAAGAAAATGATGGAGAAGACACTTCGAAAAGGATTCAAAGTCCACCTCTGGATAATGCACAAAATGTTGTAACAGTTGAAAGTCATAATTCAGCATCCGTTGATAGAAGTAATGCAGCATCCGTTGAAAGACAAAGTGCATCATCCGTTGAAGTACATAATGAAGCATCCGTTGATCATAGTCTATCAACGGATAATCAATTTACTTCATCAGTTGATAGAACTCCCAGTTCCTTTTAAAGGATCAGTAACTCAGGGGGAGTTTCAACCAATCAACACTCTATCTCACATCATGACAATACTGAGGCAACCTCATCTAGAGCTAATCTACCACCTCAAAGGAAATGGACCAAGAATCATCCTTTTGAATTGATCATTGGTGATGCAACATCTAAGGTGCAAACTACAAGGGCTACTCAAGATGAATGTCTATACAGTAGTTTTCTATCACAGGAGGAATCTAAGAGAGTGGAAGAAGCTCTATTGGATCCAGATTGGATTTTAGCAATGCAAGAGGAGCTAAACCAATTTGAGAGGAACAAGGTATGGAAGCTGGTACCTAAGCCAAAGAACAAGAGCTCCATTGACATAAAATGGGTATTCAGAAACAAGATGGATGAAAATGGCATTGTCATAAGGAATAAAGCTAGATTGGTTTCCATGGGCTATTCTCAACAAGAGGGAATAGATTTTGATGAGACATTTGATCCAGTTGCAAGACTTGAAGCCATCAGAATTTTTCTAGCCTATGCAGCCCATGCCAATTTCAGAGTCCATCAAATGGATGTCAAGAGTGCATTTCTGAATGAAGAATTGGAGGAAGAAGTTTATGTGAGCCAACCTCCAGGATTTGAAGATTCTAATTTTCCAAACCATGTGTATTATCTGTTGAAAGCACTTTATGGACTAAAGCAAGCACCTAGAGCCTGGTATGAGACTTTGTCAAAATTTCTCCTAGATAATTACTTCACAAGAGGTACTGTTGACAAAACTCTTTTCTTTAAAAATGTTAATGGCTCTACAATAATTGTTCAAATTTATGTAGATGATATTATATTTGGTTCTACAGATGATAAGCTTTGTAAAAAGTTTGCTAAGTTAATGCAAAGTAAATATGAAATGAGCATGATGGGAGAGCTACATTATTTTCTTGGTTTACAAGTTAAACAAGTTAGTGGTGGAATTTTCATTAGTCAAACTAAATATATTTATGATCTTTTAAAGAAGTTTGACTTAATGGAATGTTCATCTGCAAAAACTCCTATGGCCACTGCCACCAAGCTTGAATTAAACAAGGCTGAAAAGTCTGTGGACATTACAAGTTATAGAGGCATGGTTGGTTCACTTCTATATTTAACTGCTAGTAGACCTGATATAATGTTTTCTACATGTCTTTGTGCTAGATTTCAAGCTGACCCTAAAGAATCTCACTTAGTTGCTATTAAAAGAATTATATGATATCTCAAAGGGACTCCAAATCTAGGAATTTGGTACCCTAGAGAGTCTGGTTTTGATCTAATTGGCTACTTAGATGCAGATTATGCAGGTTGCAAAATATACAGGAAAACTACAACTGGCACCTGTCAATTTCTAGGGAATAAGCTTGTGTCATGGTTCAGTAAGAAGCAAAATTCTGTTTCTACATCAACAGCTGAAGCTGAGTACATTGCTGCTGGTAGTTGCTGTGCACAGATACTATGGATGAGGAATCAACTATTTGACTATGGGCTAAATGTTGACAAAATTCCAATATTCTATGACAATACAAGTGCCATTGCCATTACTAAAAATCCAGTGCAGCATTCAAGAACCAAGCACATTGACATCAAGTACCACTTCATAAGGGAACATGTGATGAATGGTACATTAGAACTTCATTTTGTTCCAAGTGAAAAACAGATTGTAGACATATTTACCAAGCCACTTGATAAATCAACATTCACAAGATTAGTAAGTGAGCTAGGTATGCTTAATTATTTATAAATTCATGTCCTTATTGTAATTTGTTTTGTAGCCTGAAATGAATTTGTTACAAGAACAAAGTTGGCTTTAAGTAAAGTCTATTCTTTCAATAGATATTCCCTATCCGTTGAACGCCAAAACTGTTCTATCAACGGATGTTCATTATCCGTTGAAAGACAAATACATTTCTGGTAATTTTATCCTTCAATGGATAAAACTGTGTTAATCTTTAAGGGATAACTGTTTACCTCATCCGTTGAAGTGTCACATCAGTCGTTTTAAGTAAGTCACAGCCGTTGATTCTTTTTACTTAACCGTACATATATATATACACAGCTGTATGTATTTGTATTAAAGGCAGTTTTTAGAATACATACAGTTTTCCTTTATTCTCAAACGGCTGTAATTTACTTAAAAATATTGTTTCATCATTCTCTTTATGTTTTAATTTAAGAAAGTATAAAATCCCCTTTGAATTCTTATTTTCACTTTACGCTTTCTTGCAATTTTTCAAAAACTTTTACTCTCTTTCTCTCCCAAAACTCTCAACCTTTCTCTACAACCTCTACCCACTACAATGGCACCAGTAGTAAAGATAATGTCCCAATCTGGATTTGTCTATGAGAAAAACATTTCGTAGCTTTGGTGGAAAAGAACGAAGCCCACTCAGATTATCACAAGATGATGGACTTCATCAAAAACTGCAAACTAAGCTATGCAATGCTGGAAGCCCCAACGATTTACTGTGAGGTAATTGAGGAGATTTGGACAACTGCAGAGTTTAACCCCACTGATATGACCATCACTTTCTCTCTCAAAGGTAAAGATTACTGTATTAACTATGATAATATACAGTATAACGACTCGTGTATTTTTTATTTTTATTTTATACTTGGAAGTGTAATAAAAGTTTAAGTAAATAAATAAAAGGTGTGTATTGATTTTGGCAGCGATTATTGATTGTTATTTAATTAATTATGATTTATTGATATGTGGGATTGGAATTATGTGATTTATTGGTAAGATATGTGATTTTATTTCATTTGTAAAAGTGATTTTATTGTAATTTTAATTCCATAAATATTGGGGTTGTCTTAAAAATTGATTTTCTAATTTTATAATTTCAATAATTATTTTTAGTACTTTATAAAATTGAGAAATCAATATTTTGTTAATTATTCAATTTTTTTTAAATGAATTTCTGAGTGTGTTAAATGCTAAAATCCATATTTAATTGTGGGAATCTTTAAAAATTATGAAACTTACATTTTATTAAGTTCGTATTATTTTGAGAATTTTAAAATTATTTTGGAAATTTTCGGAAGTCGTTTTACCCGCGCGTTGATTCATTTATTTGTTAAAAGCGGGTATAAATTGTGTTTTTAAAAATTAGTTTAAAATTTTGAAAGTTATGTTTTTAACTACTTCGGAATATATCGAATCTTTTTGGATTGGTTAGAATTTATTTCAACATGTTATCAATATTATTTGGTTCGTTAAAAGTGTATTATCGGGATATAAAAGGGGTTCCGGGGATTCAGAATTCTGAATTTATAATAAACCAACACGTATCCCATTTTCACAGGACACGTGTTGGCTGCAGTTGTTTTTCTTTGTGCCATTTCAGTCTCTCTCTCAGTCTCAATCTCTCGCTCTCTCTCATCTTTGTCTCTCTCGCACTCATGTTTTATGAGAGTGATTAATAGCAGGCAATTTATGCATGGCAGACATGGCATTTTTGTTATCCAACTCATGTGTGTCTGAGTTAGTCTCAGTTGCTTTCACAACTTTGACTGGAACTTTCGACACACTTGACTTGGAAACAACCTTCTCATTAGCAAGATCTTCAGCACGTATTTCTTCTTGAATAACAGAAGAGGTCGCATCAAATGGTTCAGCAATTGATGGTTTATAGAGGGGTTCATCAACACCCTTAAGCACATGTGGTACTTCCCTCCCTTTAGCACAGACACGAGGAGGGGAGTTTATGCCTAATTCTCCAATAGCAACATTGTAATCATAACCTATTCCAGATGTTTGATTAACAGATTGCTTACTGTAGAACTCTTTAGCCTTCGAACAAGAATTGAAGTAGGCTCTAACCTTAGTCTCAAGACCGATGATCTTGTCTTTGAGAATAGTTTCGAGTTTTCTATAATAGTCAACTCTATTCTCTAGAAAAGATACTTGTTCTTTTAATTTGTCTTGATTAATGTGCACAAGTCTTAATTCATTGACCTCTTTCTCAAGGTCTGTGATCTGTAAACTTAACAGTTCATTATCACGACGTGCACAATCTAAGTTACCTCTTAGATGATAAACCTTTTCAGCATCAGAAAGTTTTACCTCTATTCTTGACGATGAAGCTTTTCCATCAATAGCCATAAGAGCAAGATTTCCTTCATCTTCATCTTCACTGTCAGTATCATCCCAGCTTCTTCCCTTTGCCAGATAAGCCCTTTCAGAGTTCTTTTTTACTTGCTTTGGCTTCCTACATTCTGTGGCAAATTGTCCCAACTCATTGCAGTTATAGCATCTAATGGTGCTCCGATCAACCATCCCTGTTTTGTATCCACCACTGCTGGTGTTAGAGGATGAAGATCCACCTTTCTGGAATTTGTTGTAGTTGGACTTGTACTTAAGCTTGGGATTCCTCTTGAATCTGACATGGGAGAATCTCTTGACAATTTGGGCCATTGACTCGTCTTCCAATTGCTCCAGCTCTTCCAAGTAATAAAAATCATCACATGATTGATTTGTAGTAGGAGGATCATATTCTGCTACTAACATATTTTCCTCAGCCTTGGAACACTGTTCCATTCTCTCCAATTGTAGAGATTGCTGTTGTTGTTGACCTTCAGCTACAAGTGCAGTAGATGTGCTGACCATTCTATCTTTCCCGTAGACTTCCTTTTGCTGAATCTGCTCCAACTCATAGGTTTTCAACACACCATAGAGTCTATCCAAAGAAATCTCACTCAGATCTCTAGCTTCTCTAATGGCAGTGATTCTATGTTCAAGATGAGTTGGCAGTGTTAAAAGAAACTTTTTCTTGACTTCCCTGATTGAATAATATTTCCCATTTATGTTCAGGTTGTTGATCAACGCATTGTACCTCTCAAACACTTCAGTAATTCCTTCTCCTGGATTTGATTTAAAATATTCATACTCAGAGGTTAGGATCTCCAACTTGTTCTCCCTAACTTCCTCTGTGCCTTCATTAATCACCTCAATAGTTTCCCACATGTGTTTGGAATTTTTACAGTTCATCACATGTCTGTTCATCAAGGGATCAAGGGAATCAATTAATATTAATTGAAGGCTGGCATCCAAGGAGGCTTCATCTTTTTCAGCAGGAGAAAAATCCTCAGGATCTTTAGGATAGGTTCTGGCTTTGGTGATCACAACATCATCTACTATCACCTCCGGTTCAATAACCATCAGAGTTCTTATCCCCTTCTTTAACAAGTTTGAATATTTGGGATTTGCCACTTGTAAAAATAAGAGCATCTTCTTCTTCCACATAATATAATTCTCTTTATCAAATTGTGGAATTTTAACGGTTTTAACTTTTTGTGAAGTCATTATGAATTTTTGAATGAATAAAAATTCAAGGAGTTGAAAAATCACAAAAGTCTAGGATCTTGATTTGTTCGTTAATCAGAAGGCTCTGATACCAATTGTTAGGTCCCAATGTGTTTGTAGAAGGGGGGTTGAATACAAATAGTACCGAATAATCGAATTAAATGCGGAATAAAAAATGTGAAACAAAATTCAAGTTAAATAAAAATATTATTAAACTTGAAAGGTGTTACAACAACTGTATCGATTACAAGGAATTAATCTCAAATTAATTATCACAAATCTAGAATAAATTTGACATGAACTTTTTCTATTTTTGTAATAAAAAGATTCAAATGCTAAACGCAATTTGAGATTAAGTTCTAGGGATTTTGATCCGCCAGATAGTTACACAAGAACAAGATAATGATTTCTAGTGGTTTGGATTTAACTTTACTAGCTAGAAATTGTGATCTTGATTTTAGTAGAGAAGAGATGATATATTTTTCAGCTTCTGCTTTTCTTTGTTCTTGAACTGTTTTTCGGATGGATATCCTTTTAGCTCAGCAAGACAATCCTTTTAGCTCAGCAAGACAATCCATTGAGCTAGCAAGACTTTCGGTGAGACTATTGATTGAACTAGCAAGACAATCAGAATGAACTGGCAAGACAATCCTCCTCCCAGTGTAACTTTCGGTATGACAATTGAAATGATATGGCATGACAATCGGTATGACAATCCAGATTGTCATGCTAGTTCATTTTCAATTGTCTTGCTGATTTAAACTGATTTTAATCCAAAAACAATTCTGAAAAATCTTAATATTAATTCAGAATTAATTAATCAATTAATTCAATTAATAAATAAATTAATCTTTGCAGATATAATTTATTTTCTTAATTAAATTATATGACTTAATTAATTAGTAGAGAATTAATACTATTCTTGAACTGCAACCATTCTTCTGCAAATCTTCTGAAAATCACTGAAAATTATGAATCAATTCCACCACTTCAATGTTGACACTCGATGTACTGTCTGGTTCATGAGTGACTAACTTCCGTGATGTTTCTTCATGTCTTGACTTTGATACTCTGATTTTTTTCAGATTAAATCCTTGTAATTATCTGATACCCTGACGAGATCTCTGTCACTTGATTAAATCCACAATCTTGATTTATATCACTGAGGCATGATCAATTTCTTGAACTTCTTCCAGTGAATTAATTCCTCAAGTCTGTAGATGAACCTTGTTTCTGAATCCTTTGACAGATGTTACTTTGCAAGATCTCTTTGATGGTAGATCCACTATTTACTTATTACATTCTTATTTGAGTTGAGTTGAATCCTCGAATATACAAATAGGCTATGACATATGACTTACAATCTCCCCCTATTTGTTTGTTAGACAATAACACACAAATACCTAGAGGATAACTCAACTAACAAATAAGAAAAAGATATAAAAAGAAATGCAAAGTAAATAGTAGAAAAGTTCTGGATGACATTTAACATTTTCCAGATTCCAAGTAGATGTTCCTCTAGACTGAACATATCTTCAAGTAGTTCCATCTTCATTTGTACAACCACATTTCCTGTTGGGAAGCCCATATCTTTCTTGCTTCTCCCCCTATGAGAATCAATTGATTAAAGAAGATCACCTTCGTTTACCACCTCTCCCGTACAATAGGATTCACAGATAAAAACCAATGGTACTCCCCTTTTGAAAACAGTTTCTTCCCTTACTAGAAAAATACCTTGTGTTTACCACCTCTCCCGTACAATAGGATCCGTAGTTACAAACAACAATGGTGTGGTGTGGTGTACATATGAATCTTTTTCTTCCTCCCTGCTATTTCTCCCCCTTAGTTGAGGAATCCTCCAAACTATTACTTAAGCTTTTATCTCCCCCTTAAAGAAGGAATGTATGCCGTCGTCTGAAGGAGTTCTCATATTTCACTTGGTTGGAAAAGAAATAACAAGTAGTTTCTCTTTCTTCCTCACTGTGAGTGTGTGATTCTGTTTAGTGTACCTCACATGTGTTTCACTCTTCTCTCCACTCGTGTTTATACTCATTCTCACAAGTGTATCATTCTTCTCTCATAGCTCCATAATCCAGCTGTACCTGCAAGGAAAATCACCTTAGCCATCCTTAAGGAGGTCACAGGTGGTGCAATGGGAGTTCGCAAATCCCCATCCTTGTTAAACTCGTCAGATGAATCTGAGTCATAATCTATAAGTTGTTAGTTTCCCTTTTAGGGTTACAGATTTGAATTCTGGGAAGGTAAACAATGATCCAACGAATTTAGCATAAAGATCAAAGTTCCCTTCTAATGTCTGTGAAGACATTTCCTTGTGACTCATCAGGTAATATCTGAATCATTGTCAACAAGTTGCCGATCTGCGCCTATGTCAGATCCACTATCCGCAGATGCATCCAGGGGATTTAAGCCTGGGGAGGTAGACACTGACCACTGACATATGGCTTATGGATCAGTATCCTCTCCTAACACCTATAAAGGCAATTGGTCCATTAACGAACCTTGAACAATCGAATCTGACCTTAAAATGGTCGAAACTCTTGTTTCCGTCAACTCATCCTTTGTGTGTGTAACCTCTCCTTGTGCATCAAGAATTGTTTATGTTTGAAGTGGTGATACTACATCGGATACCTTGGCCGATAGGCAAAATTCAATAGACGCACCCTGTTGAGAGAATGAATCTAGTAACTATTTTTGTGCCTTTTCAGCCATTACATCTTTTTGAGAAGATGTATGGGGGCTAGCAGTTGTCTCGGTTTAAATACTACTCATCTATGTAGGAGACAGAGCTACTGGGTTGACCACAGAACCTTCCTTATGTGGTGCACTAAGGCACTATCTCCCTCGCGCTCATTCATACTACATTTAGTGGTAAGAGAGTGTTGGTTGGTTCTGTTTTTGTGATTGTCTTTACAATCTGGGATAGACGTTGTGGGTTTTCAACCTCATGACTGTCAATGAAAGAAAGTCATTGGAGACTGAACCTGTAACACAGCATATATGGCACTATAGAGATAAAATGTATTTAAGATTTATAATGAATGAAAATTATACATTTAATCTTTTGAGAGTAATGAAGTACAATAGTGATTTCAAAGGATTTTACATGAAATAAGAAGTCACTAATGTAGAAAGAAGTTTGATTTTGTTTTTCAATATGAATGAGTTTTTGATAAAACATTGATCACTTAGGGTAAAGTCTAAGTAATTCTCATTCATGTCAAAAGCTTACAAATATCTGCAACATAATGTTAACAACATATCATTGACCGATACTTGTCAAGTACTTTAGATACTAATTGTTATGTTGCATTAAATTTAAAATAAAATAAAATAAAATAAAATAAATAATAAAAAATAATACAATACAAATAATAATAATAAAAACAAATATCAATGAATTAAATACCAAATATCTATCAACAAGATATCAGCATACAATTTCATATATCATACAATATTTACAATTACAGAAAATACAAATAAAAACTTATATAAATATAGCAAAAATATAGAAACTATTTACAAGTTCAATGATAACATTACCAGCTTGCAAACAGCCATATCCCTCGGATACACCTTTGCTGTTATCTCTAAAGGTAACCAGGGGGCCAGCTTTCTCAATCCACATTTGATAGCAGGGCTCTATCTCCGGTCATATGTCTTGATGATCCACTTTCAAGAATCCACACTCCCGGTTTCACCTGTTTTAATGCCCTGCAACACAAATGGATTAACCCTTCTTCGAAACCCAAACTTGGTTGGGCCCGGCATTCTTGTAGAACTGTCCTTTGTCAGGCAAAACAACATTTTTAATTTTAATTGTCTCAACTTTCTCAATGACTGAACATTTGACCTTGTAAATAGCCTTAACAAATTTCTGTTTAAGCTTAGGCACAAATGTCTCCTTTCTAGCCTTAGAAGGACTAGCAGTCTTAGACCTATCATGCTTCTTGTTATTCACATGCTGACGAGGAGTAGTCTTATCATTAGAAACATGCTTACCATTAAAATAAGCATACATCATATTAAAAGCACAAGACATACAATTAGAAACACCACATGTTTTATGAGAGTGATTAATAGCAGGCAATTTATGCATGGCAGACATGGCATTTTTGTTATCCAACTCATGTATGTCTGAGTTAGTCTTAGTTGCTTTCACAACTTTGACTGGAACTTTCGACACACTTGACTTGGAAACAACCTTCTCATTAGCAAGATCTTCAGCACGTATTTCTTCTTGAATAACAGAATAGGTCGCATCAAATGGTTCAGCAATTGATGGTTTATAGAGGGGTTCATCAACACCCTTAAGCACATGTGGTACTTCCCTCCCTTTAGCACAGACACGAGGAGGGGAGTTTATGCCTAATTCTCCAATAGCAACATTGTAATCATAACCTATTCCAGATGTTTGATTAACAGATTGCTTACTGTAGAACTCTTTAGCCTTCGAACAAGAATTGAAGTAGGCTCTAACCTTAGTCTCAAGACCGGTGATCTTGTCTTTGAGAATAGTTTCGAGTTTTCTATAACAGTCAACTCTATTCTCTAGAAAAGATACTTGTTCTTTTAATTTGTCTTGATTAATGTGCACAAGTCTTAATTTATTGACCTCTTTCTCAAGGTCTGTGATCTGTAAACTTAACAGTTCATTATCACGACGTGCACAATCTAAGTTACCTCTTAGATGATAAACCATTTCAGCATCAGAAAGTTTTACCTCTATTCTTGACGATGAAGCTTTTCCATCAATAGCCATAAGAGCAAGATTTCCTTCATCTTCATCTTCACTATCAGTATCATCCCAGCTTCTTCCCTTTGCCAGATAAGCCCTTTCAGAGTTCTTTTTTACTTGCTTTGGCTTCCTACATTCTGTGGCAAAGTGTCCCAACTCATTGCAGTTATAGCATCTAATGGTGCTCCGATCAACCATCCCTGTTTTGTATCCACCACTGCTGGTGTTAGAGGATGAAGATCCACCTTTCTGGAATTTGTTGTAGTTGGACTTGTACTTAAGCTTGGGATTCCTCTTGAATCTGACATGGGAGAATCTCTTGACAATTTGGGCCATTGACTCGTCTTCCAATTGCTCCAGCTCTTCCAAGTAATAAAAATCATCACTTGATTGATTTGTAGTAGGAGGATCATATTCTGCTACTAATATATTTTCCTCAGCCTTGGAACACTGTTCCATTCTCTCCAATTGTTGAGATTGCTGTTGTTGTTGACCTTCAGCTACAAGTGCAGTAGATGTGCTGACCATTCTATCTTTCCCGTAGACTTCCTTTTGCTGAATCTGCTCCAACTCATAGGTTTTCAACACACCATAGAGTCTATCCAAAGAAATCTCACTCAGATCTCTAGCTTCTCTAATGGCAGTGATTCTATGTTCAAGATGAGTTGGCAGTGTTAAAAAAAACTTTTTGTTGACTTCCCTGATTGAATAATATTTCCCATTTATGTTCAGGTTGTTGATCAACGCATTGTACCTCTCAAACACTTCAGTAATTCCTTCTCCTGGATTTGATTTAAAATATTCATACTCAGAGGTTAGGATCTCCAACTTGTTCTCCCTAACTTCCTCTGTGCCTTCATTAATCACCTCAATAGTTTCCCACATGTGTTTGGAATTTTTACAGTTTATCACATGTCTGTTCATCAAGGGATCAAGGGAATCAATTAATATTAATTGAAGGCTGGCATCCAAGGAGGCTTCATCTTTTTCAGCAGGAGAAAAATCCTCAGGATCTTTAGGATAGGTTCTGGCTTTGGTGATCACAACATCATCTACTATCACCTCCGGTTCAATAACCATCAGAGTTCTTATCCCCTTCTTTAACAAGTTTGAATATTTGGGATTTGCCACTTGTAAAAATAAGAGCATCTTCTTCTTCCACATAATATAATTCTCTTTATCAAATTGTGGAATTTTAACGGTTCCAACTTTTTGTGAAGTCATTATGAATTTTTGAATGAATAAAAATTCAAGGAGTTGAAAAATCACAAAAGTCTAGGATCTTGATTTGTTCGTTAATCAGAAGGCTCTGATACCAATTGTTAGGTCCCAATGTGTTTGTAGAAGGGGGGTTGAATACAAACAGTACCGAATAATCGAATTAAATGCGGAATAAAAAATGTGAAACAAAATTCAAGTTAAATAAAAATATTATTAAACTTGAAAGGTGTTACAACAATTGTATCGATTACAAGGAATTAATCTCAAATTAATTATCACAAATCTAGAATAAATTCGACATGAACTTTTTCTATTTTTGTAATAAAAAGATTCAAATGCTAAACGCAATTTGAGATTAAGTTCTAGGGATTTTGATCCTCTAGATAGTTACACAAGAACAAGATAATGATTTCTAGTGGTTTGGATTTAACTTTACTAGCTAGAAATTGTGATCTTGATTTTAGCAGAGAAGAGATGATATATTTTTCAGCTTCTGCTTTTCTTTGTTCTTGAACTGTTTTTCGGATGGAAATTGACTTCTGTTGCTTCTGTTGTTTTTATAATCAATCAACCTTTGATTTTAATTGGCAAGACAATCCTTTTAGCTCAGCAAGACAATCCATTGAGCTAGCAAGACTTTCGGTGAGACTATTGATTGAACTAGCAAGACAATCAGAATGAACTGGCAAGACAATCCTCCTCCCAGTGTAACTTTCGGTATGACAATTGAATTGACTTGGCATGACAATCGGTATGACAATCCAGATTGTCATGCTAGTTCATTTTCAATTGTCTTGCTGATTTAAACTGATTTTAATCCAAAAACAATTCTGAAAAATCTTAATATTAATTCAGAATTAATTAATCAATTAATTCAATTAATAAATAAATTAATCTTTGCAGATATAATTTATTTTCTTAATTAAATTATATGACTTAATTAATTAATAGAGAATTAATACTATTCTTGAACTGCAACCATTCTTCTGCAAATCTTCTGAAAATCACTGAAAATTATGAATCAATTCCACCACTTCAATGTTGACACTCGATGTACTGTCTGGTTCATGAGTGACTAACTTCCGTGACGTTTCTTCATGTCTTGACTTTGATACTCTGATTTTCTTCAGATTAAATCCTTGTAATTATCTGATACCCTGACGAGATCTCTGTCACTTGATTAAATCCACAATCTTGATTTATATCACTGAGGCATGATCAATTTCTTGAACTTCTTCCAGTGAATTAATTCCTCAAGTCTGTAGATGAACCTTGTTTCTGAATCCTTTGACAGATGTTACTTTGCGAGATCTCTTTGATGGTAGATCCACTATTTACTTATTACATTCTTATTTGAGTTGAGTTGAATCCTCGAATATACAAATAGGCTATGACATATGACTTACAAGGAGCAAACCTTTAGAGTCAGTCGAGGGTTCCGACGGCGTTACCCTAACATCTATTAAATGTTTTGATAGAATTGCCTTGACCTGGTTGTGTCTTGTCTGTATACTATTATGTTGACAGTGGCCTATTGCGATTTCGAGTTCTCCATCTCGGGCTTCTGATTCGGATAGCTCAGATTCGGAGAAACCCCTTGATGCTGTTGCCGAGGAGACCCCTATGCCTCCTCCACCAGTCCCTTCTTTTGTGCCTCGAGACATCCCTGGATCTGGTCCTCATCCCCGTTGGGTACGTAGGTCTGTGTCTGTTGTCAGGGATTTCCCTCACGGCTGCGGTCCCAGTTCTTCTATGATGAGACCTCCGGCACCCCCTGTGGTCCCTAGTGGTATTTCTTCATCGATCCTTTATCATGTGCATAGGGCGGTGAATACTTCCTTTATCAGAGTCCAGAGTTTGCTGCCCAGTTGGACCAGGTACCTATTGCACCATTTCAGGGTATTTCTGCCCCTTCCCCTGAGGTGCGAGCCCGTGTGAGAGCATTGACCCAGATGGCTGTAGAGAGGGCTAGGTCTGTTGACCGTTTCATTAGTTCATAGTTCAGAGCTGTGCAGTATCAGGACCTAGTGAACTGGCTAGTGTTTGAGCTAGGTTCCATTGGTGGCAGTGGTAGAGACTAGACAGAGCTGCAGTAGAGGGATGCAGAGCTCAGAGTTGACTTCTAGGAGTTCTGTGGTTGTTTACTTTGTATATGTACATTATGTTGTGATAGTTTATAGTAGGCGAGGCTGTTATGACAGCCAATTTTGGCGTGTATTCGGATGGTTCTTTGTATTTGGATTTTCAGTTGTACTAGTTGGATTCTGTTGGTTACTGTAGTTCAGTTGCTTTATATTATCGTTCAGTTTTTATATATCGTGTGTTGCTATTATTGTTGCTATTATTATTGTTGTTTCTGTTGCTGGCATTTTTAGATTATAATCATTCACTCAGGACGGATCCAATTATAATGGGGGATGCGAATAATGTCTTAGTGGCAACGCTCTCCTGATGCATAAATATAAACTGCTGGAGCAATCCATTTCCTTATATATGAATATTATGTTTCAGGAGATGCCACCAAAGAAAAATTCTCAGCCCAATAACGGATCTGCTGGGGATCCTTCCATGAGTGATTTGATGAACTTGTTGCGTTAGCAGACTGTACAGCTGGCCCAACAACAACAACAATTCCAGCAACAGCAGCAACAATTACAACAGCAACAACAACAGCAACAGCAGCTCATACAGCAACAACAACAACAACAAATCCAACAGCAGCAACTACAAATCCAACAGCAGCATCAGATGAGAGGGGCAAATCAAGGTGTTAGTTTTAAGTCTTTTCAAGCAGTGAAGCCCCCAGAGTTTAAAGGAGAGGTAGATCCTGTTGCTGCCAGGATATGGTTAAAGGAAATGGAAAATGCGTTTGCACTCACCAAGGTGAGTGAGGATTTAAAAACTGATTATGCTAGTTATTTTCTGAGAAATGATTCGAATTATTGGTGGGAATCTACGCGAGCCCTAGAAGGAGAAGGTCCAGTTCCCTGGGCCAGATTCACAGAGTTGTTCTTGGAAAAGTATTTCCCAGCCTGTCTCCAAAGTCAAATGGAGATGGAGTTTTTGGAGCTGAAACAAGGAAATAGGAGTGTCACGGAATATGAAGCAAAGTTTACGGAATTGGCTCGTATAGCACCGGAATATGTGAGTTCAGAAGCCCAACGAGCGAAGTGGTTTCAACAAGGGTTGAAGCCAGAAATAAGGAGTGGAGTTGTAGCCTTACAACTCAAGACATATACTTCGGTAGTCCAGGCTGCCTTGGTAATAGAGAGTGATCAGAAGTTAGCTGTAAAGGAGCAGGGTGAAAAGAAGAGGAAATTTGAAAGTGGACCTGCAAAGTCAGAATCAGGAATAGCGAGTCGGAAGTTTCAGCGTTGGTTCGGCAGAAATAAGAATAAAAAGTTTAAAGGGCAGAACTTTCCCCAAGTTAAGCCCGGTGCAACATCAGTTAACTCTGCCCCGACGAAGATGAGTAAACCAGTAGTTGATTGTAAGACGTGTGGGAAAAAGCACAGTGGACAGTGCCGAGAGAATGTTAATTATTTTAAGTGTGGACAGAAAGGTCACTATTCCACGGAGTGTAAGTCTGAGATTCAAGGAGTTACTTGTTTTAGTTGCGGAAAAGTGGGACATATAGCTAGGAATTGCAAGTCAGTGACCCAAGGTAATGCGGGAAGGAGTGTGTCTCAAGGACCAGCAACCAGTACTGCGAGAGCTAGGACTTTTGAGATGACCCGGAAGTCTCCAGTTCATGATTCTGATGTGGTTGCAGGTACGCTTACTCTAAATTCCGTACCTGTTAACGTTTTGTTTGATTCGGGAGCGTCCAAATCTTTTATATCTGTGAGTTGTGTGAATAAAATGCAATTGATGCTAGAAGATTTAGATGAACCCTTAACTATAGAAGTGGCTAATAAGGATAAAGTACTTGTAAAACAATTTTGTCCTAGTTGTTCCCTAGAGATTTCGGGGTATATGTTCCCTGTTGACTTAATACCCTTCGAGTTGGGAGACTTTGATGTTATTCTAGGTATGGATTGTTTCTCTCGATATAGGGCAAATATTGATTGTAAGAAAAAGAGAGTTGTTATGTACACCTCCGATAATAGAAGGATCAGTTACCAAGGGCAAAGGCAAGATATAAAGTTTCTCTCAGTGATGCAAGCAAGAAGATTGTTGAGATAAGGATGTAAAGCGTACTTGGCTCATGTAGTGGATACGAAGAAAGAGACCCCTATTTTGGATGACATCCCTATAGTAAGAGAATTCTCAGATGTTTTTCCAGAAGAATTACCACGATTGCCACCTGATCATGAGATAGAGTTTTCCATTGATTTGGTACCTGGAGCTGAACCAGTTTCTAAGGCTCCATACAGAATGGCCCCGATTGAAATGAAAGAATTGGCTAAGCAACTTCAGCAGTTATTGGATAAAGGAGTTATTCGACCCAGTGTTTCCCCGTGGGGTGCTCCAGTGTTATTTGTGAAGAAAAAGGATGGAAGTATGAGATTGTGTATTGATTACAGAGAGCTAAATAAGTTGACGATAAAGAATAAATATCCTTTGCCGCGGATCGATGATTTGTTTGACCAGCTTAAAGGAGCATGTTACTTTTCAAAGATTTACTTAAGGTCTGGCTACCACCAATTGAAGATAAAGCCCGAGGATATCCCCAAGACTGCATTTCGAACAAGGTATGGCCATTACGAGTTTCTAGTAATGTCGTTTGGATTGACGAATGTGCCAACAGCTTTCATGGATTTGATGAATAGGGTATACAAGGAGTATCTGGATAAGTTTATTATTGTATTTATTGATGACATCCTCATATACTCGAAGAATCCAGAAGATCACGCGGTGCATCTGCAGACTGCCCTTCAAAAGTTAAGAGAAAAGCAGTTGTATGCTAAGTTTTCTAAGTGTGAGTTTTGGCTGACGGAAGTACAATTCCTTGGTCACATAATAAGTAAAGAAGGTATCAAAGTAGACCCGGTAAAGATTGAAGCCGTATCAAAATGGGAGCAACCGAAAACACCAACGGAAATAAGAAGTTTTCTTGGATTAGCAGGATATTATCGAAGGTTTGTGAAAGATTTCTCAAAGATTGCATCCCCACTAACCAAGTTAACCAGGAAGAATGAGAAGTTTGTTTGGACAGAAAAGTGTGAAGAGAGTTTCCAGGAGTTAAAACGAAGATTAGTGACGGCTCCAGTGTTAGTATTGCCAGATGAGACGGGAAACTTTGTAATTTATAGTGATGCTTCTCTGAAAGGATTGGGATGTGTGTTAATGCAGCATGACAAAGTGATTGCGTATGCCTCCAGACAACTAAAGCCTCACGAACAAAAATATCCAGTTCATGACCTTGAATTGGTGGCTATAGTATTTGCTTTAAAGTTATGGCGTCACTACTTGTATGGAGAGAAATGTGATATTTACACTGATCATAAGAGCCTGAAGTACATATTCACGCAGAAAGATCTGAACATGAGGCAGAGAAGGTGGTTAGAGTTGATTAAGGACTACGATTGTTCGATTAATTATCACCCAGGTAAAGCCAATGTAGTGGCTGATGCCTTAAGTAGGAAGGAAAGATTGAATATGGTTAAGATTGTTGAAGAGTTGGCACGAGACTTGGAAAGAATGGAAATTGAAGTTCGAGGATCTAGCGAAAGTCAAGAGTAACTATATGAAATTACTTTTCAACCGGCCTTGATGGAAAAGATTAGAAGATGTCAAGAAGGAGTTATGGAACAGGAGTTGGATACTTTGACAAGAGAAGAGTTATGTACTCAAAAAGATAGTCAAGGTTTATATAGGTTTTCGTCCAGAGTTTGGATTCCTGATGTAACAGAGTTGAAGAACGAAGTATTGCAGGAAGCACATAACTCTAGGTTTTCTATTCACCCTGGTAGTACCAAGATGTACCAGGATTTGAAGAAAAATTTCTGGTGGCCAGGAATGAAGAAGGATATTGCCAATTGGGTAAGTAAATGTCACGTGTGTCAGATGGTGAAAGCAGAACATCAACGACCGAGTGGAATGTTACAACCTCTGGAGATTCCTCAATGGAAATGGGAAGACATTGCTATGGATTTTGTAGTGGGATTGCCAAAGACGAGAGCGAATCATGATGCTATTTGGGTAATCATTGATAGATTGACTAAGTCGGCGCATTTCCTTCCGATTAATGAGAGGTATTCGTTGGAAAGGCTAGTGAAGTTATACTTGGATGAGATAGTTACCGAACATGGAGTTCATGTTTCTATAGTGTCGGATCGAGACCCTAGATTTAATTCCAGGTTCTGGACTAAATTCCAAGAGTGCCTAGGAATGAAATTGAATATGAGCACCGCCTATCACCCTCAGACGGACGACCAAAGTGAGAGAACGATTCAGACCATAGAGGATTTGTTGAGAGTCTGTGTTCTAGATTTTAAGGGTAATTGGGACGAGCACCTACCTTTGATTGAGTTCTCGTATAATAACATCTACCATGCAAGTATAGGGATGCCACCTTATGAAGCTTTGTATGGGCGAAAGTGTAGATCACCATTGTACTGGGATGAGGTAGGAGAAAAGAAAGTGTTAGGCCCTAAGTTGGTTCACCAGACTAGAGATGCCATAGTGTTGATTCGGAAAAGATTGGAAGCAGCTCAAAATAGATAAAGAAAATACGCAGATTTGCATAGAAAAGACATGGACTTTGAGATAGGAGCTTTGGTGTTACTAAAAGTATCGCCTTGGAAAGGGTTAGTACGATTTGGTCAGAAGGGTAAACTTAGCCCTAGATTTATAGGACCCTTTGAGGTTTTGAAGAGAGTGGGAAAGGTCGCTTATGAGATAGTGTTACCACCGCAGTGGCAGCACATTCATAATGTGTTCCATGTATCTATGTTGAAGCCATATGTCCCTAATTCGAATCAAATTATAGAATATGAACCGTTTGAGCTTCAACCAGATTTGTACTATGTAGAACAACCGGTTCAAATCCTAGACCGTAAGGAACGAGTCCTTAGAAATAAGTCAATTCCTATAGTAAAAGTTTTATGGGGAAATCCTCGAGTAGAAGAGTCTACTTGGGAATTAGAGTCAGACATGCTTGATAAATATCCTCACTTGTTTAGCTGAGTCAGATCCTGGGGACAGAATCTTTTTAAGGGGGAAAGGATATAACGACTCGTGTATTTTTTTTTATTTTATACTTGGAAGTGTAATAAAAGTTTAAGTAAATAAATAAAAGGTGTGTATTGATTTTGGCAGCGATTATTGATTGTTATTTAATTAATTATGATTTGTTGATATGTGGGATTGGAATTATGTGATTTATTGGTAAGATATGTGATTTTATTTCGTTTGTAAAAGTGATTTTATTGTAATTTTAATTCCATAAATATTGGGGTTGTCTTAAAAATTAATTTTCTAATTTTATAATTTCAATAATTATTTTTAGGACTTTATAAAATTGAGAAATCAATATTTTGTTAATAATTCATTTTTTTTAAATGAATTTCTGAGTGTCTTAAATGCTAAAATCCATATTTAATTGTGGGAATCTTTAAAAATTATGAAACTTACATTTTATTAATTTCATATTATTTTGGAAATTTTCGGAAGTCGTTTTACCCGTGCGTTGATTCGTTTATTTGTTAAAAGCGGGTATAAATTGTGTTTTTAAAAATTAGTTTAAAATTTTGAAAGTTATGTTTTTAACTACTTCGGAATATATCGAATCTTTTTGGATTGGTTGGAATCTATTTCAACATGTTATCAATATTATTTGGTTCGTTAAAAGTGTATTATCGGGATATAAAAGGTGTTCCGGGGATTCAGAATTCTGAATTAATAATAAATCAACACGTATCCCATTTTCACAGGACACGTGTTGGCTGCAGTTGTTTTTCTTTGTGCCATTTCAGTCTCTTTCTCAGTCTCAATCTCTCGCTCTCTCTCATCTCTGTCTCTCTCACACTCCATCTCTCTCAAAATCTCTCTTCTCTCATCTCTCTCGTTATCTCTCTTCACTCTCTCTTCTCGTTTCTTGTTTTCCCCGTGTTTCGGCTGCCCTGTTCTGTAGCCGTTTCTGTTTTCCGGCCGTTTTCGGTGAGCCGCCGCTTGAATTCCTTGCTTGGCTGGTTCGATTGTGCTGTTAATTTGTGTATATGCATGTGGTTATATATATGTGTGCCTATGTGAGTAAGTGTGTGTGTGTGTTTGTGATGTGCGTGTGTGTTTGTGATTTGTGTGTGTGTTCTGCGCGGTGGCGCGTGTGTTGGTGTGGTTGCAGCCGTGTGTTGTGGCTGTGTGCGATGCTTCTCTGTGGTTTGGGCTTGTAGTTGGGCCGGACATTTTGGGCCTTACTGTTGGGCTTGTTATTGCAGTTGGGTTTCTGGTTGTTGGGCCTTGTTGGGCTGTTTGAGTGTTGTTGGTTTGGATTTTGTGGGTTGTTTATGTTCTGTTGGGTTGGATTATTGCAGATTTTAATTTTTTTTAAAATTCCATTATTGCAGGGAATTATTGATTAACATTCGTGATATTAATTTTTCGTGTTGGAAATAAATTTTAAAATAATCGATACAATTTATTTGGGAACCCGTAATATATCGGGCGCCAATAAATTGTGCCGCCGTTGACGATGAACTTCGGTGAGTCAACGGTGGATGGTGATGACGATGTTCTGAGTCCTAAATTCTATAAATAAATAAAATAAAATAATTATGTAAATTATGTTTGGATTTAAATAACTAATCTTGATTGGTATTGGATTGTACGGAATAATGTTGTGGATTGTTGAGAATTGTTGACGTCGATTATAATCGACGGGTAGTCTTATAAATAAAGAAGTTGCTGCCAAAATTTTCTAAAAAAAAATATATTTGTAATCGTACATAATTATGTTTTACGTGATATTCCTATTTATGTTCGAGAAATATAATTACATGGTTATATGTATAATAATATTACGAGTCGGGTTGTCGGATTTGGGGTTATTAGGATTTGAGGATATCAAGCATGTCGGTATAACTAATTAGGGTATTCTGTAATTGTAGATCCCAGTCTAGTTGTTCCAGGATCAAAGTCAGCGTGAAAGCTATTAGGGTTTGTAAAGCGTTGCAAGGCAAGTACCCCTGACCATTCTTTTATGGTTCAGTGTATATGAATAGCTAAATGTTTTATTCTCGTAATGGAACATAAACGTTTTAAGTTACGTATCCCCCGTAGTTATAAAATCACTGTTTTCGAATTGTTTTGGGGAGAAGTAACTTCGAAAGGTACCTATCTCGAATGAAATGATTTGCGAACTGGATTTTTATATGTGTGCTGGTTAAATAAATGGTTTTGAAATGAGATAGGTATGAGTGTTTTGAAAACTGGATAAAATGGTCAGATATGGGATACATTGGGGTCAGAGTAGGTCTATTGAGGTGGCGTAAGAGGCTAATTCGGTTGCGCGCATTATAAAACCGATTAGTCTAGCAGGTCAGAGACCTAGCTAGTCTCTAAGTTCCGGAACAGGTAAATGGGATGGCAGTTAGAGCCGCTGGTGTTGATAGCCTGATCAGCTGTCTTCACATATCCGTTATGTATCTGATTGGGATTTGTGAATTATATGAAAGCATGATTGATTGATACAACGGTTTTTATAAAATGATTAGCATGCTAAAATTGGACTCTGGTATTACGCAGCACACTAGAATGTTGTTTTCACAAAGCATGCTAGTTAGTGATATCTAGTTACTTTGATTATCATTATGAAATGTTGATATCATGATTACAGCTCTGTTCCCATTATTGTTACATTACTGTTTTAATATGTTATTCATATTTGGTACTGCTGAGCGATTATGCTCACCCTTGCAAACTGTTATGTATATTTCGCAGATGCCTAGAAGATCAGTCAGACCGACCCGTGTTCCCGCCCCTACTGGACCTGGCTCCTCTGAGGTAGTTTGTATCAGACCATGAGGTCTGAAGAGTTGCTGAATAAAGTCAGTGTGTCTTAGATAGTGAATATAGAGTTTGTAATAATGAGAATCTGAATTATACTTGAACCTGGATCGGATCTTGGTTTGGGGTCAAGTTAGTATATTTTAATAATATCTCTATTGTTATAATTTTGGGTAATTGTTTTTAGTGACGTCAACTCCTGACCCCGGGGTTGAGGTCGTCACATACAGTCCTGTTTCAAACTACCTGAAAATAATGTCATGACACCACACACTGATAATGATGTATCTAGCATGTTAGATTCCATAAGCTATTCCTTTGATTCTGCTAGTTTAGGAAGTATTAGGAGAAAAGGCCTTAGGAAAGAATGGAGTTTTCTTGGTGATGCCTTTATCAAGGTTTTCACTAGGAAAATTAGTAATTTTGATGCAATAACTTCATCTCTTGTTAATATGCTCTATATGCTAGTTTCTGATAGGTACTTTAATTTTAACAATTAGGTTATGCTAGAATTGGGTACTAGGTTAGGTAACAAAGCTAATAGACCTTATAACATCTACTATGCTAGATTCTTTATGTTATTGGATAACCATGTTGCTGAAGGTTTGGTCACAACCAATAAGAGTAATAAACTCAAATATTGGGCACAAGAGAAGAGGGTCCTTGCAGACCTTTTGAGAATTAACCTCAATAATCAGGTGTCATTGGTATACTTACCAATCATGAATGCACCTCAGGTAAGTGAGGTAAATACTTCTTCAACTCCTACTACTTCCAACCCCATCTTCTTTGCCTTCAAGTGTGGCCATGGAATCTGTGTCTTTGTCCCAACAGATTCCTACCAAGGCCACCAAACCTAAAGTTTCAAAACCAAAGTCAAAGAAAGCCACCTCTGTTGTTTCTCAAAAGACAACAGTTGTAACAACTACCATAAACCCTGAGGGGAGTGAACAGGGTGTGAGTGGTGAGGGGAGGGGTGAACATCAAGAAAACCCCCAGGATAAGGCAGGAGAGGTGAGTGGTACCCCAGCTAGCCAAGCCACAGTTTCTCAAAAGACTGTGGTGGTTGAAAATGATTCAAACTCATCCCTAGTTGCATCCTCCCAAAGGGGTGCAACTATTGAAAATAGTCCCCAACAGGGACACAGAACAAAAGAGGGAGGGACACTGAAGCCACACGCTCACCTATAAAAGCCTTTACAAGAAGAAAAAGGGTCAAAACCCTAGTTTCCACACAGGGTGCACACACTGCACAGATACACCCACCTGTATCTATGCCTTCTCAAATTCAGCTTGATGTGACTCCAACAAATTTGGAGTCACAACCCCATTCTCTTAAAATTGACACACATCAATCACCAAATTCTCCATCACCATCTCTGGATGTGGACATGATATTCACATCAATTCCTGATTCTCCCTCTTTACAACTCAGGGAGGAGCCCCACTCAAATACTGGTGATCATCATCTTTTAGATGATTTGTTGGATCATCAGCCAATTCTTTCAAACTTAGTTGAAGAATCTGTGTCACCTAGATTAATATCAATCCACAGAGATTCAACAATTATGTCACTTTTAATTTCTACTTCTTTTCCTTCATTAACGGATATCTCTCATCCATTGACAAATGGTTGTTCTTCAACGGATAAGCTTAGCAGCAGTTATCCGTTGATACCATCAGTTTTCACTTCAACAGATATTTCTTATCCGTTGATAGCCTCTACACAAATAACTGAATTTATTCCAAATGTAGAAGACATGATTACTGTACAATCACTTCTAGGATTGAGGGAAGGGAGTGAAAATTTGAGTGAGAGGCTGGGTTGCTCCCAGGAAAAAGGAGAGCTTGAGAGTCTAAATATGCATGCTATTTCTTCTAGCATGGCAAAAGAAAGTGAGAGGAGTGCCACCTTAGTAGGTGAAGGTGAGGGTGTGAGGAGTGTGAGCCAGGTGGAGCCCCTGATGCAAGAAAAGAGAGAAATTGAGAGAAAAGCAGGTACATAAGGTATAAGGGTGGATCCATCCATTGCTCATGAGTCAATGATTTTGGATGATGCTGAAAAGGAAAGACAATTTCAGCAATATTACAAAGCTGTAATTGATAACATTTCCTTGGATGTTGACACTTTTACTCATCCTGTGTCAGCCTATCAACTGTTGGCTACTCAGGGCAATGAGGAGGCAGAGAAGGCTTTAAATCTAGTACATACTTCAGAATCTCTACAAAGGGATAAAGTTGCTGTCAATTTGATGCCTTCTACAGCTGGTGAGCCATCTGAAGAATTTGGAGTAAATTCTAATGATGATGACTCTGTTTTATTTGATGGAAGCATGAACTTAGGGGGAGATGAAGGCCCAAGTTCTATTCCAGATTTACCTCAATGGGAATTAATAAAGGAGTCTACACCAGGACAATTCAATGTATCCTTAGTCAAGCAAGTCATGTCTATCCAAAAGTCCATTCAGAACACCTCAAATGCTGGTACCAAGGCTATTCTTCAAGCCCACCTATATTCTCTACATCTCATGAAGCTACAACAATTAAGACCGAATCTGAGTGTGGATGAACTCAAGAAGGATATAGCTGACTTGAAGTCCTGTAACTCTGAGAAGCTGGATTTAATCATGCCCTATGGTACCATACATGACCTGTTACTGAGACTGAGAAGAGAATCAGATGCTGAAAAGAAGCTGGCCAAATTGGAGGACAGAGTTCAAGTTATTGAAAACTCTGTGGTCACCATTCTTCAAAATCAACAGTCTCAGACCAGTCTTCTAATGTAATTGGCTAAAGCACAAGGCCTGACTCCTCTCTTTGATGATAACAAAAAGGGGGAGAATAAAGTGGAAGGGGGAGGGTAGCCATCTATAAACATTCAAATATCCAAAGTGCTAGTTCCTACCATCACTACTTCTCCAACACTTCAAATCAAAGGAAAGTTTGATGGAATTGATCTAATCCAGCTAGCAGCAGCTGAGATGAAGGTGAAAGAGCAAAGGAGAAAAATTGATGAAAGGATGCATCATGTGTTTGGTTCTACAACTACAAAATCATTATCTGTGAAACATAGCACAAAAGTTGAGCAAATCACAATGGAGCACAAGCCAGTAAGGAGGAATAAGGCTGGAGAAACTTCTTTCAGGAACCTGAAGCCCATGGTACTCAAGCCATCCACTAGATCCAACAAGGACTCTATAAAGAACCCTCTAAACTTTGTTCAACTAAAAGAAGTGGATTTTCCTCTTCCAAAGCCTGATGAAGACAAAGTTTTGGGTGGTAACATCATAAAGCACAAAGAGACCAAGGATGTAGTGGAAAGAATGAATATGGCTATCATCTATAGAGAGGGAAAGAGTATCAGTGTGATGCAAGGACATCCCAAATTCTCAATAGCCAAGAGGGAAGAAACCATGAGGTTAAAGGAAGAAGCTAAAAAGCTGAAGGCTGACAAAAGAGCACAAGCAAAGCTTGAAAAACAGCTAAAGTCAAGTCAGACTGAAAAAAAGAAGAAGATTGAAGACAAGAGTGAAGAAGACAAGATTGAAAGCAGAAATGTGGATATGGGGAATGTGGTTGGTGAGAGTGTGGAGGAAAGAAGGGAGAAAAGAAAGGAATGGCAGAAAGGGAACAGAAAGAAGGCCAATGCAAAAAGGAAGAGTGGAGATGACACTGTGGAAACCCAATCAAAATCTAAACCACTACCTTCCATTCCTGAACCTTTTGTTGCTGATCCAGTATAAATGTCCATGGTGAACCAATCATCCATAAAGAGGAACCTATTGATTGGGACACCATCAAATTGCCTACATTCCTAACTACCTCTCCACTACCAAAGAAACTGAAAAGAAAATCCAAATCAACACCTCCCCCAACCTCAAGTAAATTCACTCAGAAACATAAACCTAAGCCTAAGCCACAAGCCTCAAAGGATGGTTATGTTCACATTTGTGACATAAAAGAGTATACAGATATTGAACTCTATCTGGATAAGCTGGAGGAAGTAAGGGGAATAAGTGCCTACAAACAGCTACCAGAAAGGCTAGTGTTCAAGTATAAAGGAAGTGAGGAAAAGACTTGGCCTCTTCAAAGAATTCTGAATGAGGGTTATTCTACCTTGGTTAGAGTCTACTCAGCTATCAAAAGGGATTCTGGCTTTACCAGGACTGCCAAAACTGAGATTCTCAACAAGATTGCCAGCATAAGGAAAACTTGGTGGGAGTCTAATTCCTTGCCTAGAACATTACTCATCCCTGAGCATGGAATTACAATTCATAAATCACCTCATTGGCTGATGGAGTTCAGAGACAATAAAGGAGTCAGAAGATTTTTCAGACTTGAAGACCAGCTTAAAATTGCCAGTAATGAAACTCTCAAGGACATGCAATCTAAGTTGGATATCACTGAAGAAGATGAAGCTGAATTCTACAGACAACTCCAACTCCAAGTAGAGGAAAATGACAGGAGGCTAGGGAAGAAAATAAGGGAATAAAGGAAAAGAAAATAATTTGCTCAGTCTAAAGGAGCATCCTTGGAAACAATGTAATTCTTCAATTCTATCTCAGTAAATACACTTTTGCAGCACTTTTGAATTTCTACTTGATTTCAGCTCATATATTTGTTAAGTGTTTTGTTATCATCAAGTTAAAACTAAATTTATGCCTACAATTCTAGTAGACATAAATAGGGGGAGATTGTTAGGAATATGTGTATTAGTTTGATGATAAGTTAAGCAAAACACTTAAGTAGAAATCTAGTGTTTGTAGCCTCAATGGATAAGACCACTCTGGCTATCCGTTGATGGAGTAGCTTTACTTAGAAATAAGTTTAGTATTGTAGCATATTTCAGTTTCTGTATTTAAGTTATAATTCTTAGAAGTTGTGGAAAATTATAAGTCATGTTGACTACTAGTGGATATGCAAATAGGAGGGCTAATTGTAAATATTTCATGCCTTGTAATTTTGTATAAATGAAGTAGTATCAACTGATAGATTAAAGGCCTTCAACGGATGAGAAACAAAGCTTCAACGGATGTCTCTAAAGCTTCAACGGATAACATCCATCAATGGATGAGTGCATCAACGGGTAAAGCTTCAACTGATAAAGCATCAACGGATAAAGCCATCAACGGATGAAAAGCTTCAACGGATGCTCAGTTCAATAGCAGTTGACACTGACAATTCATAAGCTGACAGAGGCACATAGGTTGACAGAGACAATTGGAATGTGGTAGCCTCTTGGAGGAATCAAGAAAATGCAGCATTTCCATTATGGTGCAAACAAGGAAGTGTTCAAAGATTCACAGATTATCCTAGATTGCATTGGATAAAGAAATGAAGAAGAAACATGTGAAGAACTATTTTAAAATTGTATTTTATTTTTGTCTTCACTTGTAAACTTGGTGATATATAAACCAAGTTGCATCTAGTAATTAGATGATGAATTTTCCAGAGCTGTTTAGAAAAATATAGAGAGAAAATCATCTAGTTTGTACTAGGACGCAGCTGTGATCAATTCTTTGAATCACAGATTTTCTGAAATACACATCTCTGGTGGAACAACAAATCCACCAGAAAAGTTTTTAAAGCCTTTATGTTCTTTACATTTTGTGTCTTGAATATGCATCTGTCTGCACCTGCTCAAAGCAATTCACACACAACTGTTCATCAAACACTTAGCCTTTGAAACTGCTCAAAACTTGAAAAAAATTTGAGATTTACATTCAACCCCCTTCTGTAAATCTCATTGTTAGTTCCTTGGGAATAACATATGAATCTAACGGCTCTGATTATTTGGTGAAGAATTCCAACGGTCATGATGAAAAGGGATAACCAAAATGAGGGTCAACCAAACTACAAATTATATGTCATTCCGGTTATTAAAGTATTGTATAGATGTCGTTTGCAAATGCGCTCCACCTGGTATAAAATCTTGGCCTATCATATGACGTTGCAATACTGACTGTCCATATTCCAACTTCTGTTCTCAGGGTGACGAACTCATTTGCAAACCATTTTCGGTCATTATTAGTTGCGATATCATCAGGAATATACTGCACATTATATGATTTAAATACATATCTGCGTAAAAAATACATTCTTACAATATATGTAAAAAAATATATCAGTGTAAAAAATGTTTAGAACTGAAAAAATCGCGTAAACAACATTTATAAACTGAAAAAAGCGTGTAAATGATATTTGTGAAGTGAAAAAATAAACAATATAAGATGAAACAGAAAAAAATTTCAACACCTTGCTCAATATTTGATTATAATTGCATAATCTAAAATAATTTTTTAAAAATTAAAATTTATAGAAAGCGCGTAACGCGGCAAAAATCACTAGTTAAATTGAACAAGTAAATTGGTACCGGGGGACGAAGCAGTATATTAGTATAATATGAGGCTTATAAACCTTCATCAACTTTGGGGCGTGTTTAAATGAATTATTATTATTATTAGCAGTTTAAAAACCGTGTATTTCACGAAACTTTTTTTTTAATATTATATAACTTTTGAATTTTTTTAATTTGTATTCAAATTTTAAATTTCTTAAAGGATATGATTTCATGATAAATATACTAATACCCGTATATTTTTATAATTTTTTAATAAGAGATATTTGAAAAGAACAATAATATTTATTGAAAAAAATATTTTTTTTGATATTTTTACGTATTTTTATATAAATGATTATAATTAAAAGAGAAGTATTAATTTGGATCAACAATATATTAATTACGCTCAGTCATATATTAATTTCATTTTATTCTGAATTAATAGTTTACATTATTTTGTTTTAACCTAATACTAGTTACACCAAGAAAATTTAACTAATTACTTTTAGTTTGATTTTACAAAATGATAATTTTATTTTAACCAGATTAATACTATATGTGATTTTTTTTAACTAGTAAAATTATATTATGATAACTTAACTTTTGATAGTGTAAATATATATATATATATATATCTATAATATTTATATAATAATTAAATTATTTATTATAATAAAAATTGTTATTTAAATTAATTAAATAAAGATGAATTAATATAATAAGTTGATTTGGATATCAATTAAAATAACCTTCATCTTTATACTCACAGTCATAGTCATGAGAATATACACATATACTGTATATGAAGTTGAATATATATCATAGAAGACTTGATCCTTTTAATTATTTGTGTATTGTATAGATTATTATATTCACTTTGTGTTGACTGCCCCTTTTCTCCTTGTATAACACACACTCCTTGTATAACACACACACATAAGAGAATCGGAGAGGGGCCAAGTAAGAATGGTTAATTTTTGGGAATTCTGGAGCAAGAAGACATTAATTGCTCTAGTTTTGGGACAGATTTTATCACTTTTGATCACTTCCACTGGTTTTTCATCTTCTGAATTGGCTAGGAGAGGTATACATATACATACATGTTTGTTTTCCTGTTATTATCTTTCTGTCCTATCGTTGATTTTTTATTTCTTCATAATTTTTCATGTTGTCTCAATATCCTTTTATTATAGTATATGCTAGTTTAGCTGTTTGCTTTAATTATATGCTTTTCCTTTTTTTTTTTTTATGTGTATTTTAGGAATTAATGCACCAACTTCCCAGTCTTTATTTAATTATGTGCTCTTGGCGCTAATTTATGGATGCATTCTGATATACCGCAGGAAACCTCTCAAGGTAATCTACACCCTATATCAATTCCCCTTTTAATTAATGCTCATTCATAACTGTATTGTAATGGATTACCTTTGACAAAGCGAAAGTATGTTGAATGTCTAGGAGTCAAACAAGGATTTGATCTTTTTATTTCCAATTTCGAAATTTTGTAACATTCCACATCAATAAGAATAAGAGTATTCGGGTCCTTAATAGATATAAGTCAAACAACTAATGTGTACCAAATTGCTAGATCTTTTGGACAGATCTGTGATGGGGTTGTTGGCCCGGTACCCATTTTGTTTTGGGTTTGGATGTATTTTATAATTGGCAACATATTAACGGGCAAGTAGACGAATTATTTTATAATTGGCATCATATTAATGGACAAGTAGACGAATTACCCCGTGTCACTTTTTTGTTAGATCAAGTTTAATGCAATCCTATAATTGGTTTCTTTTCCATAAAATGGAACTATTTACACTAAAGCAATGCCATACTTGAATGCAATTATGCACATATGCATAGTTGGTTTTAGATTTTCCACCAAATATGGATATATGAAACTAAAGATGAATATATCTAATCCTTGCTACCTCAGCAACTAAGTACAATGAAGAAAAATGAATAATAAGTAACATATGTACTTAGTTCTATAGCTAAAATATAAAACTTAATATGAAAAATATCACCCCAGTGCATAGCTACTTGAATGCATGAATTATTAATTGGTTCTAAGTATAAAACCAATAAATATTTATCCATTTGTTCATGCAAGTGCTTTGGAATGAACACTTTGTTGACTTAGTTATGCGTTTAAGCTATAACCCTATTTATAGTTATAATTATCTTTGCCCCATTACCAATTTAAAATTTATATTTGGACTTTATATAATCAATATATTGATATATTTGGTTGATTGTATTTTGCAATTGGCATTGAAACACAAGTTCTTTAGCTTTAAAATTATGTGATATGGATATCTCCAGAAATAAAGAATAGGAAAAAAATTATTTTAAAAAAGCACGATCAATCCAAAAATGTAAACTTAGAATCTAAGATCCTCATATCAATCCAGAAACTAAGTAATTTGAATTGAATCTAACCCTAAAAAATAATCCAGTAATTGAAGTTTAGAAGAAAGAAAAACTAATCATAGTTTATTCTCAAAACAAAATTTGTATAAATCACCAATTCACCATTAATTAATCTAAGAGGAATCTAATACCAACTTTAAAATTAGCCAATGTCCAAATCCATATCAAGAACCTAATCCAAATAGAGAATAGATAAAACTTAATGCAAGTAGGATAATAAAATCTTCAGTGCTTAAAACAAGAAAAATCTTTTTAAGTGAAATGTAGAAACTTGCTAGCAAAATATCTACATAATATTTATATACTAATCAGCCAACTCAATAAATCAGCATACGAGGCATCTTGCCCATGATGCGTCTTTTGTTTTCTGGTCATAAGAGATTTTGTGACATGTTTGTTTCTTTTTATGGCCTCTTCAACTTGTCGTCTCTGTGTGAGACCTCTTGCGATTACCCAAGCTTCCTCCCTCCGAGCATCAACATAAATATATGAAGACAACTCCCTAATATCAATCTCAACAGCTGTATTTCTTCCAAACTCCTCTACAAATTCCAACTCGAATCTATTCATAAATAATAGCCTGCAATATTTACTAATTAATATATTCAATCCTTCATCCTCATCACTATTGCCATGTTTAAAAGTAGCATCAGGCTTACTGTTTGGACAACATGTGTGCCAGTTCTAATAGAAGGATACAGATGCATGTCAGAGCTAGATCTTTGGCTGAATACTCCTTATTTGGTGTTGCTCTCAGTAGTATAGGTTTACAAAGAAGCTAATATATTGTGATGATGAAATCAGGTAATGAACAAAATAATTTAATGAACAAATTTAAGGCAGTGCATTGATGTGTATTTGTCTGCTTTTTCATTATACAAGTAAGGTAAGGAACTGATGTGTAAACTGTAATACCATTATTTTGTAAATTTATGTAAATATTTTTGATGATTCTTCTTCCTAGTCTTAACCAGAGTTTGAGCCTCTTTTAGTGATCTTTGTACTTAAACCGTTTCCTACTCATGAATCAAGTTTATCATCCTTGTCTAAAATTATGCAGTCAAAGTGGTACTTCTATGTACTTTTAGGATTGGTCGATGTTGAAGCCAATTATCTAGGTAAGCCATCTATGCTAATGAAGGATATAATTTTTTTCCCTTTTCATTTTCCTCAGTTAATATACATGCTTAAAGTTGTGAAAAGTAAAATCGTCTAATATATCTTAGTTTAGATGCTACTTTTTTTGTAGTCTCTCGATGACCAATGTATACTCTCATATGGAAAAATCAGGAGCATACTATATATAGACAATTTCACATGATTAGAGGTGACTCCTATAAAGTTGGACCAGATGTGTGGTATGCTTAAAGTGCAAACTATAACGACTCTCATCAGTCGTCACACACACACACAAAGACCCATGTCAAAAGTTCAATTACAAGTTTATGCCAAAAAAGATGCTAAAGTATTTTATAAGATAAATTACCAGAAAATGTTCGTTGAATGCGGGTGAACTCTTACAAATAAACAATTTGCACTATATATGTTTAATATGATTGTCAGGAGGGGTGTAAATAAGTCAAACTTTTTGTGAGTTACTCGAGCTCGGCTATTTGAATTCGGCTAGGTGATAATCGAGCCGAGTTCGAGCTCCTTACCCAGCCGAGCTCAAACTTTAAATTACTCGGCTCGTAAAGTTCGCGAGACTTATCGAGCCTCTATTATATTTTACTTTTTATTATAAATATAATTTTGTATAAATATTCAATTTTTTTTATCAATATCTTATATATTTAATCGAAGCGACCTCGAGCCGAATCGATCCTATTTCGAGTTTTAATCAATATTTGGCGAAATCGATCTCAGCTTATCGAACTTGAGCTTATCGAACTTTTTACGAGCCGAGTTTCAAGCTTAAAATTTAAGGCTCGGTCTGGCTCAAGCTCGAGTTCGAGCTCAAACTTTTAATTGAGCTCGAGCCCAACCTGATAGTGTTTGACTCGACTCGACTCTATTACACCCCTAATCAGTAGTATTTGAAAAGCCAGATGATAATGATACTAACTATTCAAGGATTAGATGAAGAAAGAAAAATAGAAACTTCGAGATTTCTGCAAATCTGAATCAAGATGTTTTCTGTGCAGTTGTAAAGGCATACCAGTACACATCCTTAACAAGCGTTATGCTTCTGGATTGTTGGTCAATCCCATGTGTTATACTTCTCACCTGGCTCTTTTTGAAGACAAAATATAGATTCAGGAAATATGTTGGTGTTGCTATTTGCGTAGCCGGTCTAGTGTTGGTTATCTTCTCAGACGTACATGCATCAGATCGTTCAAGTAAGCAACTGTAGATTTCTGATTATTTAATAGTTCAAGTGAACTTTGTTTCTTTTCTAAGTTGCATTTATGAATAAATTTCTTGTCTTTCAATTTCCCGTTGGTGTAAATTTGGTTGTTCTCAATATAGATCTCAGTGCTTATACCTCCGTCTTAAATAGTTACAGAATATGAATTTATCACCAGTGTTATCATATTATTAAATGGAGTGCGCAAGTAATTGAAGTTCCTTACCTTCAAGAAGAAAATACTTAACTGATTATAAATATTGCAATGATGATTTAAAATAGACCGATAAAATCATTTAATGGTATGTCATGTTTATTACTGCTGCTTATGTTGCTCATGAATACTTTGTACCATCTATAGGTGGGAGCAGCCCTTTGAAGGGGGATGTGTTGGTAATTGCGGGGTCTATGCTTTACGCTATCAGCAATGTCAGTGAGGTAAGCAAATAATACATCATATTTCTTTAAAAGAAAAATTGGCTTCTGTATCCCTTATATTTTACTCCATTTTAAAGTTTCTTCTTTTAAAATTTCAAATTAGCATACTTCTGTTTGTTTGCATCATTTACCTCCAATAAATTATGTCTTCTCAGTTTTTTTTTTCAATTTTAATGTCTTTCCACTTGCATGTGTTTCATCCTCCAGTACAAATAGCCTTCTCATATGCCTGTAATTCCGCCTGGTTCCTCCATTAAAGCATTTCCTTTTCTATCCCTAGAATTTAGTGGCAATATATCTCTTATTCTTCTTAGAATATGTTTGATTACATTACGATAGAGTAGTTTATAATCTGTTATACATCTATAAAGTTTCATTCTCACTCTCTGAACCACAAATCAAACAAATGTATTTATTTTTTGAGCTATAGATTGTACCCTGCCTAGGGAAATATTTTTATATAACAGAAAAAAATGCCAATCATCAGAATGCTAATCCCTGCCTGCTTTGTGCAGGAATTTTTTGTAAAAAATGCTGACAGAGTTGAACTAATGGCAATGCTGGGCCTCTTTGGTGCTATTGTCAGTGCTATCCAGATGTATCCTCTATATATTCATAAAAAATATAAAGATGTTCGTCTGCATGTAACATAGCATGCATTAATAATTAATTTATGTATAATGCTTTTCCTTTTAAAATGTAGTATCATCATATCTTTTGTTTTGCGTTCTATGTAAGTCTATAATTCATGTTTCTCTGGCATCTCACTATCTCCGAATATCTCTCCTTGACGGATAATATAGATGTGTGTTGGAGCGCACTGAGCTGAAAAACATCCATTGGTCATCTGGGGTGGTGAGTTTTCTTGTCATTTTTCTCAATATCCTCTGTTTTGAGAAAGAAAAACATCTCTGCCTGTATCCCTTTTGGTCTACAAGAATGCGTTCTTATCTATTTCTATGATTTTTTGTGACAGTAGTCATATTCTTGTTTCATTTTTTTGTGGTCTAGTGTTATGTGCACCTTATACTTTTGTATGAGAGATCTAAATGAACAAATATCGTATAGGTTTTAATGGAGCATCTATATCCCTCTTAATTAATTATCAGCCTGTATAATCCTTTGAGGAGCTGTCACTAGGTAAAATTAGTTAAAGCCCCACAACAGTTGTTGGTGTTCTATGTAGTTTTTGTGTGTACCAATTCACATCATTGTTTATTTTCTCTTCGTTTTCCTATTTTTTTTAAATTACAGCCTGCTCAATTAATATAGTTGACACTGTTGTGGAGAACTATTTTCATATGGAAGTATGCTGACAGTATATTTTGATTTTAAAGAAACTATGTATACCCAGATTTAGTGGAAAAGCAATTAATTTTAATGTTCGGAGACTTATCAGCCTCTTAATTAATTATCAGCCTGTATAATCCTTTGAGGAGCTGTCACTAGGTAAAATTAGTTAAAGCCCCACAACAGTTGTTGGTGTTCTATGTAGTTTTTGTGTGTACCAATTCACATCATTGTTTATTTTCTCTTCGTTTTCCTATTTTTTTTAAATTACAGCCTGCTCAATTAATATAGTTGACACTGTTGTGGAGAACTATTTTCATATGGAAGTATGCTGACAGTATATTTTGATTTTAAAGAAACTATGTATACCTAGATTTAGTGGAAAAGCAATTAATTTTAATGTTCGGAGACTTATATCACCTATCTTAACAAGTCAAAGAAAGCATTTAAGCATCTAATAACAAATTCATCTTAAGCTATCTTACAATTCAAGAAAGTATTAAATATTCTGATAATAGATTCATATTAAGCTTAATCACATTAATACAATATATGTAATGCTATCAAAGAGCTTACCATTGTGGGTGAAGAAGTTGTCACAGAGTCCGATATGATATATGACTTAATTACTTGAACACTTTTGTACGTTTAAACTTTGATATTGCATCAATAGCTAGAGTTCAAATATTTTTAAGTTTTTTTACCCGAGAGGTGAGAATTATACTCTTCCAAGAAAAGAGAACGAACCTGAAAGTTATCAAATTATTCCATAGGGCTATATTATATGATGAAATTAGGCTTACATATTGTTTATGCTGCTCTTTAAATCATACAATTTGTTATTTTATTATAAAATAAGTCTTAATTTCCTATACTTTGATCCCATGATTTAGGCGTTCCCATTCACTGGATTTGCGGTGGCAATGTTTTTATTTTATTCCGGAGTACCTGTTTTGCTGAAGGTATGACTTTATCAATTGATTTTATATATATGCTAAATCATACTACTGTATTATTAAGTGATTAGCTAAATCTTTGTTGTAATTAAATTTCATCGTGTTCTCCACATTCTTATATGTATATATGGTCCTACTCCAATAGAAACCATATTAAAATAAAAACTAGAAACCTATGTAGATCACTAATTTACATACTAAAAGTCACTAAATATAAAAATAATTTATATGCGAACTATTTACCGGCTATCACTAAATTACACATACATAATTACTAAATTACATGCCACTACTGATTACTAAATTTACTAAATGAGGGGTGTAACCGTCATAAATATATAGTGAATTAGTTAACGATCACCAATTATAACAATGGAAATCACTAAGCTGGTTCTAGTTTCTATTATAATATGATTCTTAAAATGAAAACTAGAAACTAATCTAAGCCCCTAGATCAATCCAATCTAATGCCCTCTATAGGAACTACACATGATTAAAATACACCCTCCCACATTTTTCCGTTCAATTCGTGAGTTTTTTAAAAAAAAAAATCTAAATTCTCCATATTTTTCGTCATCTCCCAATGATCAATTTGCATACCTTATGTGCTATATAATGACGCGATTTTGATTTTTTTTTTAATTTTAGTTTCTAGTTTTCATTATAAGGGAGTTTCTAGTGAATTAAGACTATATATATATATAAGTTATATATTGTTTGGTTGTATTAATTTAAAAATAAACTAAGGAACTCATAGTTCCCAGTAGGGATGCCAATGAACGGAGCTGTTCGAGAACAAACCTGGGGTTCAGCTCGTTTAACTGAACTCGACTCGGTTCGTTTTTTTTAACGAGCCGGTCTTAAAAAACGAGCCGGTCTTGAACATGAAAATGAGCTCGGATAAATAAGCGAGCCGAGCCGAACTTTACAAAAAGTTCGGCTCAGACTCGGCTCGTTCAGTTTGGGCTCAGCTCGGTAACTCAACTCAACTCGACTCGGATAAAGTTTATATGTATTATAAATAATTAATTTTTACTGATCACTTAAAATTAGTACATTTTTTCATCATTTATTAATAATTTAATTATTTTAGAATTTTTGTTTATATTTCTAAATGTAACACTTAGTTTTTTCGTAAGTAAATTATCAAATTGTTATCATGATACATTCATCTCCAATTGTTCATATTTCATAAACAATATTAAATAAATTGTAATTTACATAAACCAAATTTAAGTAAAATAGCAAAATATAATAAAATTTTGACATCCTCATTTTTAAAAGTAATGGACGATTTATAAAGTTACGAATGTCCCAATAATTAAAAATAAAATTGGATCTATTTTTATAAGTCATCTTGAAAAATACAATGATATAGATATAAAATAAAAGGGTAGAGCATGGGTGTGCGCATATAATTGTAAGATAAGACTAGTAGTTGATCTCGATACAACTTGAAAATTATAAATTATAATTTAAGGTAAATCGATTGAAAAATATATCCAAGCTATCAGTGGACAACTTGAGTTCGGCTCGAGTTGGGCTCAGCTCGGTTGTTAGTGAACAAACTCGTGTTCGGCTCGGGCTCGGCTCGTTTGAGCTTGAACATCACTTTCCGCTCGGTTATTAAACTCGGCTCGTTTAAAAAAAAAATTAAGCTCGGCTCGGGTTGGCTCGGACAGAACTCGGCTCGGCTCTGTCCGTTTGCAGCTCTAGTTCACGTATCTGCACTTACCACTTACCCTCCACCGGGGTCATTTTGATTTACAAGTTGTAAATTTTCTATTTTTAAGTATTATCTATAGATAATATCCATTACAAAAACTAAAAAACGTTCTTTATAAAAATATTTTTTAAAATAAAATAACAAAAAAATAGATTAAATATTACTATTTATATTTCTATCTCTCATTATTTTATATGTCAAATTATATAATGCATGTGTATTACATTTGTAATTTAAAAATAATTATGAAAATTGTTTAGAAATTTAATTGCATAAATTGAGTTTTTTAATTGAATGCTAATTCATAAATGTCAGTTCTGACTAAATGTACTTATTATATTATTATTGTCATTTTTCATATTTATCTTCTGGCCCTCATATTCCAGGGTCAGAATGTCAGGAGCTGCGTATGATAATAATAATAACAGTAGTAATATGTGTTAGTAACAGGGGAGGGTAGTATAGTCATAATAGGTATTTGAATTGTAGTAAGGGTATAATGGACTTTTATGAGTTAGTTACTGAGTCCTGGTATAAATATATGAAAAGGAACAAGGTTTCCACCACTCTCTCTCTCTCTCCTCTAACTGATTCTCTCTATGCTCTCTCTAGTTTCTATCTTTCTCTGCAAGTTATCTCTATTCTCTATCTCAGATCTGCTTCCTTCTCTCTAATCTCACTCTATATCTGCTTATTATCATCTCTACTCCTCTGTTATTGCTTGTTTACTTCTTATTATATACAAAAATACCAAAAACAGTTGTAAAACAGCTCAGGAACTCACCAAATCCTGACACAGAATCATTCCATTCTTTGACATTTAAGAACATTAATATATTTAGTGTCTGTTTCCTATATTTATTTTTCCTTGGCATGCGCCGGTTTAAGTGAATTCCATAGTTGGGTGATAGTCATTATATTAACTTTATGTTGAGGGCCATAATTATGCTAAATTATTCTGTGGGCAATGGATATTTTCAAAAGTGGACTCTAAATGATACGTACTTCAGCTGAGTGTCCTCAGTGACTGTTGTAAAACAAAATATGGAAGTTGACATTTTAATGATAAAATAATATTAGGAACACGAGGAAAATTATCTTTTTCATGTTTTTTGAGGTGCACATGGAGATTAGTTTTAAGGTAAAAAATCACTTTCCCAAAGAAAACACTAGATTCTGATTTATATTCAATACATACTGATAAAATTATGTTTTAAGTATTTTCATGGACCCCAGGATACGAAAAGAAAAGTCAGTGAGAAACAGAGTGTTTTATAATTTGTGATGGTCTAGGTTGGACCTCTAGCGAAATTCGGAATGACAATATTTATGTAAAATTTTCTTGAACTTTAATTATGTTATGTTTAGTCAATTGGTAGATAGCATGGTTGTCAAGTCGACGACTAGTCGGCGAGTCAACATAGGAGAGAAAGTCGACCCACGACTTGTTGAGTTTGGCTTCCATGGGTTTTACCCGGATCCGACCCGGTACCCGGCCCAAAACCCAACTTAAAAACCGACGAAAAATTAGGGGTTTTACAGCACAGGCGGCTAATCTTTGGTAAGTCTTTCTTCATCATCTCATCTCTCTTCTTCTCCAATCTTCTTCTTCCTCATCTAATCTCTCTTCTTCTTCTACAATCTTCCTTGTTCATCTCTTGATTTCTTCTCTCAGTTTTTTTGTTTGTCCCGTCATTGAATATACATACAGTCTGATTGTATATATATATACGTTTTCTTTTTACTTTTTATTTCAAAACATTTTTTTACTCTTTATTTAAAACATTAATTTTTTTATCTCTACTCTTCTTCTCGTTCTCAATTTTTTCGTTTCTTTTATTATTATTATTATTATTATTATTATTATTATTATTATTATTTATTGATAATTCTTTTGCATATAAAATGATTTTGTTTTCAAATTTTAAGTTTATTGGATTATTTTAAAACTTCACTTCAAATTTATTTTGCTTTTCCTTTTGTTATATCATCAAAAATTATCTATGTTATCAATTTTTACAACTTCAATTTTTTTTAGTTGTTTTTTAAAACAAGTTATCAATTTTATTAAAATTTAAAGAAAAATTTTGAATTTTGATAAAGAATAAAACTTTCTTGTGAATCAATTTACACATTGCTTATCAAAATTTTACACAGTTTCTCTTATCAACTCTCCTGTGTATCACCTGGTTGTTCTCTTCCTTGCATACTGCTGTCTGGTGCACCTGTACACACACTGTTGCACCTGGCAAAAACTACACAGCTGCAGTGCTAGTCTGCCACAATGCTAATCATCTGCTACACACACTATTTTACATATGTTTTCACTATATGACTTGGGTAATTGAACTTACTATCAATTAGTTTTATTTGAATTATGGAATTGATATTTGTTAACTTATACTTTATACTATATATTGTAATTACTCTAAAATATATATGTCAGACTATTTGTCGACTTTTTACGACTAGTCGGGCGACTTGTCGACTAGTCAATTTGAAGGTACTCGAGCGCCTAGGCTCGACTTGTCGACTTAACAACCTTGGTAGAAAGGTGTAAAGTTTAGGACTAGGTGAAAGGATAAGATTCTAGTAAGTGGGTGGTAAAGAAATAAGTGAAGGTGTGAAACCAATTGATTTTAGTCAATTTGAAGGTACTCGAGCGCCTAGGCCCGACTTGTCGACTTAACAACCTTGGTAGAAAGGTGTAAAGTTTAGGACTAGGTGAAAGGATAAGATTCTAGTAAGTGGGTGGTAAAGAAACATGTGAAGGTGTGAAACCAATTGAAACCCCTAGGAAGGAAGACTACACAGATTGTACTCATGAACAAAAAGCTAACTAAATGATTGATAGCAAGATCTGGTTTGATTGACCATGTTATCTCTTCATGTGCTTATATGAATATTATATATTTATTCCTTAAACTATTGAACTTATGCCGAGTCTCGCAAAAAATGATAATAGATCTCAGCTTGAAGATAGTAAAAATAAAAGATATAGTGATCATTATTGATATAGGGATAATTTTTCGTGAAACAAGCCCACTTCTAATATATCCCACCATATTTCTGCTAGTCAATAACCAAGGACAAAGATCTTTAATTAGAACAAGTAATTTTTGTTCTTCAGCATTGAATTAGAGAGTTGCCAACTGCTGGAATTTCATATTTCAAATATCATGTATTATCTTTTAAATGTGTTGCATGCCAATAAAATGTGTTAAATATTGTATTCCATTAAAGAAATGTTCTGTTATTACATGCAGATGAGTGGATCAACAATGCTGAACCTGTCTTTGCTGACATCAGACATGTGGTCTGTCTTGATTCGCATATTTGCATACCATGAGAAGGTGTGTAACATATAGACACATATAACACGAACAGACACTCACTGCACACACTCACAATATGTGTAAAATACATAATATTGAGTGTGTATGTAGCACATTGGTTGAGCATTTACCACTGGATTAGTAAGCATATTTGAGAAACTGGAAAATACCAATCTTAATAGTATTTTTATTTACAGGTTGACTGGATGTACTTCATAGCCTTTGCCGCTGTTGTTGTTGGTCTAGTTGTATATTCAGGGTAAGTATTTGGTTTGCTTTTAGAGATGCTTGTAATGGGCTAATCAAAAACAAAGTCTGCAAGAGACTGCTGTTCTGCTTATAAAGTTAGAACTGGTTTTAATATTTTTTTAAAATCATCACAAGAAGTACAAGGCCTCGCACACTCCAAATATAAGAATCTTATCCAAACATACCAAATATCTCAACTGGTATTCTATAGATCAATTTGTTTCCTTCATAATATGAAATCAAAAATTGAATCCCAAAATCTATATAATTAAGTGTTAGTTTCTATATTTAACAATTGCAACGAATAATCTTGTTAAACCTGGAACACTTTATCCGAACAAGGCCTTGCACACTCCACATATAAAAATCTTATCCGGACATACCAAATATCTTTTACTGGTACAATATGTAGTTCCTATAGATCAATTTGTTTCCTTCATAATAAGAAATAAAAAATTCAAGCCAACAATCTCTATTATTTAGTGTTAATTTCTATATTTAATAAATGCAACAAATAATCTTGTAAAACCTGGAATATTTTACGCCATTTCTAGAAAAGCTAAATCCCTTGTTAAGACATGCATACAGAACATTGACATTAGTTACTTTCTAATTACTCCCAAGAGTTTGATGCAATTTTCACTTGTCGTGGCTGATTACCAAGTGATCTCAGGGGTGATAGGGAAGTGGAACAGAACTCCGCTGAGGTTGCTGATGAAAATGCCGAACAAAGCAAACATCTTGACGAGGAAGGCGGTTTGGCAAATAGCATTAAAATGGGGATCCCAGGGAGCTCGAGATCAGTAGATGCTACAACCAGCAGAGGAAATGTATAAAGTAGAGTGAAGATGCACAAAGGACAATTTGTAATCTGTTTTTTGCATATGAAGAATATTTTTCATGCGTATTTACAATTTTCAATGCCATGAAAATTCATTTTTTTGGGGAGGGGAGGGGGGATTTATTTATTAGAATAATGAAATATGATTAATAAATGATATAGGAAGAGACAATATTTTTACTGAATTTTCTTTGAATAGTAGCAACTACTTTGATGTTGACTAGGAGTACGCATTTTCCAGAAAAAGAAGAAGTTATGATTCTAGTTTTAAATTTCTGTTCTGGGTCTGTTCTTGTATTTGTATGATATTGTTATTGTAAAGAGAAGAATATTATGATGATTTTATTAACATTTCGAAAAGTCTGTTTCTCAAATTTTATTCTGTCTACACATCTTCTGTCTACTCGTCTTCCTCTTTCTAAACTCGTTCGAACAATAAGAAAGAATGTTGATTGGAATGAATCTGTGATTGATGTAATTGCTAGATTCCAGGATGAGATTGGATGTAATGTTGTGTAATAGTTCAACAAACTTCAATAGAAATTTTTTTTTTGAAAGTTAATATTGAAGAAATTGAGATGATTAAAAATAGTTCAATTCAAGTCGATTTATACATCTTGGAGATTTTTTTTTGCAGGAACATCTTGGAGAGTATCGTTGTTTCTGAAATTTCTTTTGGGTTTGAAAATTTGACCGGCTTATAGTTTGAGAAGTCTTTAAACCTTGATTTTCATAAATATAGGATATGGAAGCTATTTGCAAGGTCACTTGATCACACTCGTGTATATCAAACCAATTAAACTCTCTTATTGTCATTAAATCTAAAATTGTACACGAGAAGTAAAGGAAACAGTTCTGGGTTTGTTGGTCAATCTGGAAGAATAGAAATGAGATTATATGAAATCAGCGTTGGTCGGAATTTTCAGAAGTGTATAAACTGGCAAAACTTCTACTTAACCAATGGAAGAATGCGTTTAATATTTTTTTTGGTTTTACGACTAAAGAGGACAACAAAGAGTATTTTAATCACCCACAGGAGGACGTAACAATTTTTGACTACTCAGGCTCATACTGCTTATCAATGGTAGCCATGGATCATACTGGGAGTTGCTAGCAGCCATAGCTAGTGGCAGACACACGGTCAAATAAATCCGGAGGTGGCCCAAGCAATTGGGGTCAAAGAAGCACTAAGTTGGGTAAATAACAAGATCAAGCAGTCAGTGATAATCAAAACTAATTGCCTCACACTGGTTCAAGCAATCAGGTGCTCTTCTTTTAACCTGTCCTATCTTAGTGGACGAGTGCAAAGCCTTAGTTAACGAGATAAAAAATCGTCATGTGATGTTGGATTTTGTTAAGCGATCTGCGAATAATGTGCCTCACTTCTTGGTAAGAGATAATAATCCTATTGCTGATCTTCATTGATACGAGGGGATACCTACCAAGAAGAACTTTACCATATACTACATAATGATCTGAAGTCCTAATGAATACATTTTTACATTGGAAAATAAATAAATAAAACAACCCACATAGTATTAATACTTGTTTATATTTAAATTTGGCAATATATCATTAGCACTTGTAGATATGAAAATTTCATGACATTGTTATTTTGTTCACCTCTAAAATGTAGTATTAATACTGGTCTGGCCACTTCCCCCCATAGTCCCCAACAGAGTAATCAATTCGCAATTCTGTTCCCTTTCTATCAATACATACATCTAAAAACCCGAACCACTTAACCCTAATCCCCTTTGTTCCTATCAAATCACACACAGAAGCACAATCCAACACGCCAGAATACAAGCTATTTCTCATCTGTAACCTCTGTTTAACAATACTATTGTGCAGCTAAACTGTTAGTTAAACAATATTATCGCTCCTCGTAACAAACCAATATCACCAGCAGGGGTGAACAAGCAACTGGGTTTTTCGCTACTAGCAACCATCCTGTAAATCTGGTATGCATAATAATTAAATTAGCTAGTATCTTTTTACAAAGTCGTGTGTGTATACTGTGTGTATATTACATGTTTGTATGGTCAATCGGTGATGGAGACTAGAGGTTGAGTATTAAAAACTAAAAGAGTTGAGAGCAGTGTTTATCGTGGCTTATACCATGGTGTGAAAGTTTCGCATTTCAGTCATTGATTCGTTCCGTTATCCCTGATTTGTTATAGTTATCTTTAATCAGTAGTTACTATCTTTCTCTGTTCGCATAGTATTGTTTGGTGAAAATGGTAGAAAATTCTAAAGCAGTTCAAGATATGGAAGAAAGTTTTGCACGATTTAAACTAGATGATGAGGAGGAAGGAGGCATTTTTTATGAGGAAGATACATAGGATTTGTCTGAAATTGATGTCAGATGGTGCTTGGTAGGCAGATTTTTAACAGATTCTCCTATAGACTTTCTGGCAATGCAACATAGGATGGCAGCATTATGGAGGCCAGGAAAGGGAATTTATATCAAAGAGGTAGATCGAAATAGATATATTTTCCAGTTCTACCATGAGGTCGATATTACTAGAGTTCTGGAAGGAAGTCCTTGGACTTTTGGTAGATTTAATTTAATTCTTGAACGCATGAAGAAATGAGACAATCCTCGTACGATGTTAATCAATAAATTGGATTTGTGGGTTCAACTCCATGACATACATGCAGGCTTCATGTCTCAGAGAGTGGTAAAAGATGTAGGCAATTATATAGGGAAGTTCATTGAGTCTGATGATAATAATTTCGTGGGTGTCTGGCGTGAGTATCTCCGTGTTCGTGTTACGATTGATTTGAATATGCCGTTGAAAAGAAGGATGAAACTTCGAAAGAGTCAGTCCGAATGGTGCTGGGTTAACTTTCGCTATGAAGGGGTACCCACATTCTGTTTTATTTGTGGCATGATAGGACATGGGGAGAAGTTTTGTGAGAAGATTTTTGATACTCCCCTGGAAGAAATCGAGAAACCCTATGGTGTATGGATGAGGGCTGAACCAAGGCGGCGTAATCACACAATGGGAGCTAAATGGCTGAGACAGGGTGGTAAAAATCCGGTGAGTTTTCCGGTAGCAACGACAGCTGACTGTGAGGGAGGGATTGTTGCCACAAAAGCGCAGTAATTATTCCTGTTCCCATGAAAGTAGGTAACATAATGGATATGGAAGTTAATTCAAAAAAGATAATGATTGGAGGCACATCTGGTACGGGAGAAAATTTAGGAGATAATAATGCTATTATCTCATATAATATTTCTACGGGGGAAAATGTTTATTCAAATGAAGACAATGGGTTGCAAGTTGTGGACCCAAAAAGACGCCGAATTGAAGAGACCATAGAAGTTGGGCTGGGAGAAAGTAACAGTACAGAAGTTGCGGACATGACTGAAGAAGGTAAGCCGGAGAACTTGAAATTAAAAAATGAAATTATGGCGGGCTCTGCAAAGCAGACCCGCCTATCATTATGAATACTCTCAGCTGGAACTGCCTAAGGGTGGGCCTCCCTTGGACTATTCAGTTCCTATCGGACGTTGTACGTCAAGAAAATGCCATGGTTATTTTTTTATATGAAACTTTAGCAAGGAAGTCGAAAATGGAGTGGGTGCAGATGAAGTTGGGGTATCAGGGTATGTTCGTGGTTGATTGTATAGGAAGAAGTGGGGGTTTAGCTATACTATGGAAGGAGAGTGATCAGGTTGAAGTTTTGGGTTACTCACAGAACCATATTGACATAAAAATTAATATGGGGAACGGGTCTTCATGGCGTTTAACTGGACTCTATGGGGAGTCTGCCCGAGCTTTAAGATTCATAACTTGGGACTTACTCCGAAATCTTACGAGAGATTCAAACCTACCTTGGTGTGTAATCGGAGATATTAATAATGTAGTTGATATAAGGGACAAGACTGGATGTCCACAATATCCAAGTTGGTTAATAGATGGGTTCAATGAAGCATTGCAGGATGCGGGTCTTATAGATATGGAATTGGTGGGGCATCAATACACATGGGAAAGGGGGAGAGACATAGATGATTGGATGGAGGTGCGACTTGCTAGAGCTTTGACAACAGAGGTATGGCTGAACATGTTTCCTATGGCAAATCTATATAATTTAGAAGGTACCACCAGCGATCATAGTCCTATTTTGTTAGTTCCTCAAGTTATTTCGAAAGTAAAGGCTCCTTATCATTTTAAATTTGAAAATGCTTGGATGATTGAGCCCATGTGTGAGGTGATAGTCAGAGATGGTTGGAGCAGTGATAATGAAGCCAATATTCTTCAGAAAATTAGAACTTGTAGTCATAGTCTGGCAATATGGGGTCGAGAAATAACTGGCAACTTTGGCAACAGAATTAAGAGTTGTAAAGTTGAGATGAAGCAATTCAGAGGGGGGAGAGATGAGGACTCAAAGCATCGGTACAACGAAGCTAGAAACGAGCTTACAAAAATTTTAAATCAGAGAGAGATTTTTTGGCGCCAAAGATCAAAACAATTGTGGTTGCAGGTTGGTGACCAAAATAGCAAATATTTTCACTCGTTTGCTTCCAATTGTAGGAGAAATAACCAAATTAATAAGCCTAAAAATGAAGATGGTCAATGGCTGGAATGGGAGAATGGTCTTGCAGAGATGATGTCGGGGTATTTCATGAGCTTGTTCACAGCCATTCAAGTCGATTGCTCAGAGGTGGTTAGTTATGTGCCAACTTCAATCACAAGGGACCAGAATGATCACTTGTTAGGCCCAGTTTGAGTAGAGGAGGTTAAGGAAGCTCTATTCCAAATGAACACGGATAAAGCTCGTGGTCCTGATGGAATGACCCCTGGCTTTTATCAAAAGCAATGGCAAATCGTAGGAAAGGATGTTGTCAATTTGGTTTGCAATTTTTTCATTACAGGCATCTTAATAAAGGAGTTAAATGCTACCAACAGAGTCCTTATTTCGAAGAAAAAATGCCCAATAGTGGTGACGGATCTTCGTCCTATCTCTTTATGCAATGTTTTAGTAAAAGTTATTACTAAAGTTGTTGCGAACAGATTGAAATTGATGTTGGATCAGGTGATATCTGCAAATCAGAGTGCATTTATGTCTGGGAGGTTGATGTTAGATAATGTGTTAGTAGCTTATGAAGTACTGCACACTCTAAAACGGAAAAGACGGGGGAAAGAGGCATATATGGCTTTAAAACTCGACATGAGCAAGGCTTATGATCGTATTGAATGGAGTTACCTTTAAGCTATTTTGATAAAGATGGGTTTCGATTCCTGGTGGGTTCACTTAATTATGCAGTGTGTCCAATCAGTCTCATACCACATTGTTCATGCTCAAAGGGAAATTAGCCCAATTATGCCAAGTCGAGGCTTACGCCAAGGAGATCCTTTATCTCCATATTTGTTCATTCTTTGTGTAGAAGGTCTCTTGGCTATGCTCCATAGTTTTGAAAATTAAAAATTGATTCAGGGGGTTAAGGTCTGCAAACGAGCTCCAAGTATTACTCACATGTTATTTGCCGACGATTCTTACTTTTACTGTAAAGCAGGAGAAAGTGAAGTGCAGAAAATGGTAGAGATTTTGAGGAAATTTGAGCTTGCTTCGGGATAAAAGGTCAATCTATCTAAGTCCTCGGTTTTCTTTAGTACAAATACAAGGACGGATGCTAGACACCAGCTATGTAGCACCTTACAAATTGAAGAAGCAAGAGATGATTGTATGTATCTGGGCATGCCTAATATGATGAAAAGAAGTAAGGTGGCAATGCTGGGTTTTCTGAAAGATAAAGTAAGAAGACGAGCTCAAGGATGGGATGGAAAAATTATCAACCAGGGTGGAAAAAAAGTGCTGGTGAACTCAATCATTCAGCAATCATATGAGATGAGCGTATTTTTACTGCCATTAAAGATCACTAAAGATGTGGAGAGATGTATTTCAAAATTCTGGTGGAATACTAAGAAGATAGCTAGTAAAAGTATACATTGGATGAGTTGGGACCGATTGAGTCGACATAAATCTTGTGGGGGGATGGGATTTAGAGATTTTAGAGATTTAATCTAGCAATGCATGGGAAACAAGGTTGGAGATTCATTAAAAATCCTCATAGTTTGGTTAGTAAGGTTTTCAAGGCGCGTTACTTCACTGATTATTTGTTTATGGATGCACAAATTGGCAACAATCCTAGTTTTGTTTGGCGAAATATTTGGGAAGCTAAGCATGTTATTGCAGCAGGTATGAGGTGGAAAATTGGCTCGGGGAACTCTATTAATATTATTGGTCAGCCTTGGTTATTAGATGAAATCAATCCGTTTGTAACTTCAACGTCCAAGGCTTGAAAAATCACAAGGTAAGTGCTTTAATGTCTATGGATCACAAAGGGTGGGATGAGGAAATTATGAGTGTCATGTTCAATACTCATGACCAGCAGTGCATTAGGCGTATAAATATGATAGAGAGTAGTGAGGAGGATGAATTGTACTGGGGAAAAGAAGTGTCAGGGCATTACTCTGTTCGAAGTGCATATAGACTTCTTCAACAATAAAAGAATTTATGGAGACGAGATGATTAGAATAGTACGTGGAGAAAGACGTGGAGAGTAAAAGCACCTCCAAAGATCTTAAATTTCATGTGGAGAGCTTTGTTGAATTGTTTGCCTACAATGATGATGTTAATGCAGAAACACGTACCTGTCAGCTCAGTTTGTCAAGTAAACAGAAATGGTGATGAAACAGTGGAGCATATTTTATGTCATTTTAGTTTGGCAGCTCAATGTTGGCAACGACTATTACCTAAGGTCATTGCAAACGGGAATGATAGTTTTTTCCGATGGTGGAAGAGAGTTCTGGAGATCTGTGACAACAAGAAAAGAGCCTCAGTTTGCTGGTCGTTATGGAAAGCTAGAAATGATTTTGTTTAAAATAATAATTATACTCGTCTGAATGTTGTCATAGCAAAAGCTAGGCAGTTTCTTCTACAATGGAATATAGCCCAAAAGAATAAACAACCATTACGTTATCCTAATCTTTCTGAAGGTGACGGGAAGGAGCTTTGGGTTGCACCACAGATTGAATATATGAAGATCTCGGCAGATGCAGCAATTTTCTCTTAGTATAATGCTTCAGGTTTGGCTTCGATTGCAAGGGATGATCATGGGGATCTTTTTCAAGCGTGAACTCAGTATCTTCCAGGTATGGTGTCGTCTATTATGTCTGAAGCTTTGGTGATTGAAGAAGCACCCAGTTGGATTAAAAGTAAGGGCTGGAGTAAGGTGGTGGTGGAGTCGGATTGCCTGACTGCTATTCAGGCCATTCGAAGTAAGACGCCAATGGTATCTCCTCTCGGGAAGGTTGTTCAATCCTGTCGGAATATGTTGGTGGAGTCAAACACAGTGTCATTGGTTTTTTGTTAAACGATATGCTAATATGACGGTGCACGAATTAGCTCGTCTGTCATGTTCTTTTCCAGATCGAGTTTTCGATAGGAGTTTTATTCCTATTGAGATTCGGAATGTACTCAGAAGTGATTTGAAGTTTTAATAAAATTTCATTATTTGTCAAAAAATATACTGGTCCGGGCCTCGTTCTTTTATCATGATTTATGGTTACGTGGTAAGTAGAAATTACTTGTTATGAGGTTACAGTTTATATAGTTTTCAAATAAGTAGAAAATCCAGTGTTTGACTTAGAAATGTTGCTTGATTAGTTCTGTATTATAACAAAACTAGTTTGTTTACACAAGGGAATAAATTAAATAGAAATATAAAATATAAGGTGAATTAAGAAATAATATTTTTTTCTATATAATATATACATATAACAAAATGATGATAGATCAAAAGGATAAATATTACGACAAATAGTAGGGAGAGAAATATATCCGGACTAAGACGTGTTATGCATGATTATATATATATATGGGCTACTTTAATAAAAAATGATTTTAGAATAGAAAATATAAATTAATTTAAGTTATTAGATCAATCTAATCTAATGTCCCCTAAAAGATATAGAGATAGGCTCAAATGAGAAATAGTTCCCCGGAAAACTAGTATGTTTGTTTAAACTTTATTCTGGAAGGTGTTAGCATACTTTTTAGGAAGGTGTTACCCAACCGACCAAACGAAACTATGTTTCGCTTATAATAATATAGTATAGATGTGTTCTGCAAATATTATTTTTACTAATTTTTTTTCAATTGCATCAAAAATTCTTAGAAACAGATTTTAGTTTTACATAACACATTTAAAATTTTAATTAAAAAAATGTCATAATTATTATAGAACCCTAAATATAAAAGTACAGTATGTTCAGTAATTTGTGCATAACATATGTATATGTTATGTAAAAATTTCCTCTTTTCATTACATACATTTTGAATACAAGGTACAACAAAAATATATAAAAAATGAAATCTCCATTTAAGGTGTTCTTCATGAAACCCAACTATATATATATATGTTGTGCAAGAAATGACTGTACATTAACAAGACTAAGTCAAATTGACAACCCTAATTGTTATACCCTAACAATGCAACAAGAATTACAGAAGAGGGGTTGAATGGAATTCTTGAACCTTTTTCTCAAATTATAAAATGTTCTAACTTAAAATATATATCTGTGTGAATTGATTTGCAAGGTGCGGAATAATAATTTGGAATGAATCTAAACACAAGTAATTAAAAATACAAGTCTTTAAAAACTTTCTGGTCGATTTGAATGTATCCACCAGAGATATATATTATATCAAGAGAACTCTGTGTAGCAAGATTTGCTCACAGCTGCTTACAAATATGAACAACTAAGTTTCTAGAGAAATGCTAAGAATACAGCTTACAAATGTTTCTTTGAGAATTTTCTTGCTTAGTGTTCTTGTTGTTCTATTTGCTACTTCTTGGTTTATATATCACCAAGATTACAAAAGTAATAAGACAAGATAATAAAACAAAACCTATCAAGTTTAATACTCTGCTGCTTCATTACTCTATTCCAACATCTTTGAATATCTTCATAATAGCATGGAAATGGCAATGCTTCTTTGTTCTCTAAAACCCAGTTGAATAGGCTTCCACATTCCTTTTGCATACACTCGACGCATGTGACTGTGTTGTCACTGTCAACGGATGTTTGAATTGATTATCCGTCGGGTACATGATCATCCGTCGGGTTGCCTTGTTAATCATCCATCGAGTGACATTGTTGTTTATCCGTCGGGTAGCTATCTGGCACTTGACTTCATTTTAAAAATACAGAATTACAAGACATCATCTATGTACAATTAATCAACCTATTCTGCATATCTAATTAAAGTCAACATGACTTGAGTGCTACTACAGAATCTAAACAAGGTGTATGCAGAAATGTGCTACAGACTCATTATTACACAAGCTACTCACTAGATGGATAATTGATCATCATCCGTCGGGACTATATTGAGTCATCCTTCGAGACTATATTCCTTATCCGTCGATTGCTACATTTTTCACTAAGTAAAATCTACTAAGGTATTTTGTTAATGAAATCATCAAGTTCATAACTTATCCACAATAATCTCCCCCAATTTATGTCTACTGGAATTGTAGCTATAAATTAAGAGAAACTTGATGATAACAAAATACCCTAAAAATATAACTTTAAAAGTATGTAGATAAAACTGTAAAGTGCTTCAAATAACAAAATGCACAAAGATTAGCTCACAGACATTTTCAAGGTGCTCCTCTAGCCTGAGCAGATTAATCTAATTTCTTGAAGGTCTGGAACTCTTTCCAAGCTTTCCGTTGTTTCCTTCTATCTGATTTGGAGCTGTCTGTGGAATTCCGGTTCATCAGATTCTGAGAGATTTAGCTTTTCTTGCATTTCCAAAAGAGTCTCATTGCTAGAGATGCTCAATTGGTCTTCTAATCTGAAAAATCTTCTAACTGCTTTGTCATCCATGAACTCCATCAGCCAGTAGGGCCTTAGATGCACTCTTCTCCCTGTGTAAGGAATAATTAGAGTCTTTGAGAGTGCATCTTTAGCTCTAATACTCCTCAGTTCTTCAATCTTCTTTAGAACCAGTCTTCTTGCAGTTACATTGAATCCAAAGTTCTTCTTGAATGATGAATAAACTTTTATCAACACATATTGGCTTTCTTGAAGGATCCTGTGAAGTGGCCATTGAATCTCCTTTCCTCCCTTGTACTTGAAAACTAACCTTTCAGGTAGATTCCTGTAGGCATCAATCCCTCTAACTTCTTCTATTTCATCTAGATAGAGATTTAGATCAGAGAATTCCTTGATGTCGTATAAGTACATGTAATCTCCCTTGTTGACTTAGGATTGAGCTTTGATTAGAGATTTGGATTTGAGAGGGGAGAACTTCACTTTCTTGACTGCTCTTGACTTTGTTCTCTTTGGCTTGTTAATGATTGAAAGATTGAAGTCAGGAATTGGTAGACTTTCCCAGTCTATTGGTTCATCCTTAGGCACAATAGGTTCACCATGAATGTTACTGTAAGGATCCACCACCTTAATGTCTTCAAATACCACTGAGGGTTTTGATGTTTGAGTTGTAGTTGGAGTGGATTCCTTGGAAAACTGATCCTCTAATTCCTTACCAGAAAAGTTCAATTTCCTTTTGGTTCTTTTGGCCAATTCCTTGTATCTTTGAGATTTCTTCTGTTGTGGTTCAACTTGCTGCTTTGGATCTTGAGATTCAGTGATTTCAGATGGCTGAGCAGGAATTTGTTGTGTTGGTTTCACAGCTTGTAGCTTGGCCAAGATAGCAGCTTGCTCTTTCTTTTATTTAGCCTTTTTAGCATCTAGAGTAGCTTGCTTCTTTTCTTGCTTTAATCTTGCCTTTTCTTCTCTCTTTGCTTCAGCAAATTGAGAATGTCGAGCCACCACACAAATTTCTTTACCATTTCTGAAAACTTTAGCAATTCTCCTTTTCAAAGCTGAATCAGCTGGATCCTTGTAGAAGGCAATGGATCTTGACAACAGTTTCTTCTCATCAGGCTTTGGTGTTTTATACACTTTATCCAAAGGGTTCTTTAGTGATGATTTTGGATAGTTCACCCTTGGCTTCAAAAGTACTTCAGCCTTTGGAGATTTGATGCAGGATGGCTGTCCTCTTTCCAGATAGTTCATGCTCATTTCATTCACAGAGATTTGCCTAACTTGAGAGTGATGAATGGCTGACTTTTCTGGCTTCTTTGCTAGCCCAAACTTCTTTTGAATGTCCTCATCAATTTTCTCCAAGTTGATTGGAATCAACTGCTCCTTTTTAGCTGCTCTTATAGTGACTGCTACTTCATTTATCAGATCAATACTATCCTTAGCTGGTGGCTTTGAGATAGTAATTGTAGGCACAATTACCTTGCTAACTTGAATGTTGAGCACTTTTTGCTCCCCCTCACTCCTAGAACTCTCTATCTCCCCCTTTTTGTTATCATCAAGCTGAGTAGAGGATGAGGTTTGTGCAACCACCAGTTTCTGAAGCAAGTCTGTTTGTTGAGCTTGGTGTAGATGAATTGCTGTAAGAGATTCTTCCATTGCTGTCATTCTTGTATCTAAGGCATCTATCTTTGTGGCAAGATCAGAATTTTTTCTGAGTTGTCTCTTGATGTAAAGCATTGTAGCTTCTGGAAGTTTAGAGTCCATTTTGTCAGAAATGGCCTTTTTCATCTCATCAATATCACCTTTGATAGTGTTGACATCTCGAGCATATTGAAAACCTTGAATTTGTTGTAGTTACAGAGAAGCAAGATGTGCCTGAAGGAGCTTTTTGGTGTTGGCATTTGTGGTGGTTTGAAGAGCAGAATTTGTCTGATTTATGAGTTGAATCAGGGTTGTCTTGAAGTAGTGTTCATCACAGTGCTTTGAAAATGCCCAAGATGGCATGCCTGATCTTGAATTAGAGCCTACTTCTCCCCTATGTCCAATGGCTCTTCTTCACTATCTCCACCTTCACCTCCAAAGAATTCTTCTGAACCACCAGTCTCATAATCAATATCACCAGCTGTAGAGGGCAAAGCTGTGATGGCATCCTTAGCTCTTAGCATTGACTGTATGGTGTGCACCAAGTTAAGCATCCTTTCTACATTGTCATTGCCCTGTTCAGCTAGAAGTTGATATGCTGGAACAGGGTGAGTAAATGTCTCAGCATCAAGGGGGGTGGAATCTATAACAGCTTGAGGTTGCTGAGATAGTCCCTCCATGTCTGCATCCTGGACTTCATTAACTCACTTACAATAACATCCACCCTTATATCTTCAGTACCTGCTTTTCTCTCATTTTCTCTCTTTTGTTGCATCAAGGTCTCACGTTGGCTCCCCACCCTCACACCCTCACCTTCACCATCTAAGGTGGGACTCCACACACTCTCTTTAGCCAATCCTGAATAACTAGATTGCATATTTTCACTCTTTTCCTCTCCTTTTTCCTGGGAGCAACCCAGACTCTCACTCAGTTCACTCCCTTCCCTCAATCCTAGGAGTGATTGTACTATCACTAACTCTTCTGCACTTGAGATAATTGATGAAATTGGAAGCTGTGCAGAGATACTCGACAGATAAGGGATATCTGTCGAGTTAGCAGTTTGACTATTCGACGGATAACTGCTGTTAAGCTTATCCATCGGGATACAATCACTACTCGACGGATGAACAATATCCATCGAGAGTAGGAATAAATGAGTTTGGAGTGGAAACTTTTGTGGACTCTGTGCAGATTGATGAAAATTTTGGCACATATGTCTCAACAGTTCCTGAAAGAATTGGCAAATGAGCCAACAAATCATCCAAAAGATGATGCTCACTTGCACTAGATTTTGGCTTCCGCAACAGAGTTAAAGAAGGGGAATCAAGAATTGATGTGTTGATCATATCCACATCCAGAGAGATTGCGGGAGAATTTGGTGTTTGAGGTGCTTCTATAACTAAAGATTTTGGCTATGACTCCACATTTATTGGAGCCACATCAAACTGACTTTGAAAAGGTGCAGTGACTGTGTCTTTAGCACCATTTTGCACAGTGTGTGAACCCTATGCATCCCCAAGGTTTTTGGTTTCTTCTTTCTAGTATAGGTTTGGGGTGAGCTTGTGTCCCTTACCCTTTTGGCCTGTACTTTTGGCTGAGAGTTTTGTTCAATAGCCACATCCTTTTGGGAGGATGTAACTAGAAATGAGCTTATTTCCTTATTAAGCACTGCAGTTTGTTGGGAAACTGCAGTGTGGCTAGGCTGGGAAATACTCACCTCTCCAACCTTATCCTTAGGGTTTCTTTCATGTTCACCCTGTCCCTCACCTACCTTACCCACCTTCACACTCCCCTCTTTATATTTGGTGGATTTTGCAACTGGCATCTTTTGAGAGATGCCAGAGGGGGCTTTCTTTGACTTGAATTTAGAAATTTTGGATTTGGTAGCTTGGGTAGGCAACTGTTGGGTCAATGACATAGTTGCCATAACTACACTAGAATGTAAAGAAATTTGTAAGGTTGGAAGAGTAGAGACAGATTAACTTACCTCACTTACCTAAGGTGCTTCCATTACAGGGAAAAAGAAGAGTGGCACCTCTTTGTGATGGTTTGCCTTGTTCAAATCTGCAATAATTCTTCTTCTTGAACCCAACAATCTAGTTTGTTGGTTGGGTTCTCATGCACAATTTCCTCAGAGAGGTGGTTAGCTAACATCATGAAAAATCTAGCATAGTAAACATTTTTACCCCTCTTATTTAACTCACCTAACTTAAACCCCAACTCAAACAAAACAAGATCACTAAAGTTAAAGTACTTATCAATAACTAGCATGTAAAGCATGTTAAGCATAGAGATATTGATAGAATCAAAGTTACTGATTTTACCAGGGAATACCTTACATCACATAGATAACTCCATTCCTTCCTAAGACCCAACCTCCTAATTTCACTTAACTTAGAAGCAGAGAGTGCATAGTTCATGGAATTAAGCATATTAACAATGTCAGTATCTGTGTGTGGTGAAGTTACAGTATTATCAAGAATTTTGAAACATGCTTTAATAACATCACTATTAATACAGAATTCCATACCTTTAATAGTGAGTGTGATGGTTTTATCAGTTGAGTTGTACACAGCAGTTGACCACATTTCTTTAATAACCTCACGGAAGATGGTAGGTGATTCCATCATGGCATAGTTGAGTTTGCAGTTCTTCACAAAATCCATCATTTTGTGGTAGTCACCAGACTGTTGAATCCCCTTGTTTACTAGAGCCGTGAAGTTGTTCTTCTCATAGATAAATCATATTTGTGACATGATCTTGACTGGTGCCATACAAGTAGTGCCTCCAATTTTTTTGGGCAAAACTTTATCATGAAACCAAGACCATGGGTGGGATATCGAATTTTATATTCCCTTAATTATCTTAACGCGTACGCGATTATCTTGCCGTGCTATTATAAGAACGCACCCTAATTCCTTGTGCGAAGCGTCACTACAAATTACAAAATCTCTTTTTCCATCCGACAACGCCAACATAGGGGCCGTCACCAATCTTTGCTTCAGTTCGTGGAAGCTGTTCTCGCATTTCTTTGTCAATTCAAACTTCTCAGTCTTACGAGTAAGCCACTTTAAAGGGGATGCGATCTTTCCAAACTTGAACGAACCTATGGTAGTAACCGGTCAATCCTACCTCTGGTAGTCTCCCTGACTACGGTCATTAATTCCTCATCGGTCCTTTCTTCATTCTTATTAAGATCCTCCACAAAATCCTCTTCAGCAACAATCCCTTCTGGGATACATTCTCAACCGCTATATCCTTAATATGAACATTATCTGGTCCTTTGTTAGGATGCTCCATTAGATCCACAATCGGATCCCCAATATATAGTAAAACATCATCGTGTTATTGCTCTTGAACTTCAGGGTTCGGAGCCCGGCTACCTTATACGATAATGATCTATGTTACTATCATGATATTTATAAGGGTTCCCGTAAGGGTTTTCACTGTCAGTACTATGTTAGGTAGTCTGACTATGAACTTGGAAAGAGTTCTTATTATCTTAATGAACTTATCATTTTAACGACGCATCATCTCTGAGATTTATAACGCTTCGCTCTGATACCATTTCTGTAACACCCCCAAATCCGGGGTTAGAGATCCGGGTTGTCACAAGTTCCATTTCCTTAATAACACTTAATCTCAATGAACAACCCACTACTGCGTACTGTGAACCCACAATATACACACACACACCACAAATTATAGTCTCAGAGATGAATACCAAAAATAACACAAGTCATTTTATTCCACAATTATAAGTCATTACACCTCAAAAAGGTTTTCTGAATAAATTTATATTTCTTTTCCATTATTACAATTCATAAATATACATAAGTCTAGTGCATCAAAAGTTGAAAATGTAGCCTATTGGTAGTTCCTACCTCAGCTACAGCGACATCAACCCCTACTAGAAACTGCAGAACATTTCCTATCCGCTCGCGAATTGGGAGCTTGATCTCGTTCATCTTGTCTAGCTGTTGTTGTGTGATGAAAGAATAAAGCTAGGGTGAGCAACAAGCCCACCAAAATAACATGTATAGTAATTAACAATATATGAGCGTCATGAAAGTCTCGGTGAAGCAAAAATGAACCAAGTTTGATATCTTAACGCGACCAAGTCGCAAAATAATCAGTATATGTGTATATATACTTTTCAAAATCTTTCAAATCCTCTTCCATGCATAATATAAACAGAGTTCCAGTTTATAACTGTATAAAAATATCATTGCAAGGTGATCTCATATATCTAACCTTGTCTCAACGTTTTTCTAAAAATCTTTGTCATGCATGAGATAATCCTTTACTAGATATAAGTTGAAAAAATGAAGTCACAAGATACTCCCATATACTTATATCTTTTCCGAATACTACTTAAACTACCAACGTTCAAAGTATAATAAGTGTCAAAAGTTCATCATATAGATGAGACTACAAGATAAGACTTGAATAGAATCAATCTTTGAAATATGATTTAAAAGAAATGAAGTTACGAGATACTTCATTAATTACCGATATATATACCTATATCTCATACACTACTTGAAAAACTCTGTTATGAAAATTATAAAAAGAGTTGTAATATCCAATGAATTTGGAAACAAGAAAACTTTGGCATAAACTCGATATCTTGCTGATCAGGAAAAAATACCAATTAAGTCACTTTCTCTACTAGTAGATGGATGAATTCCACACTGGTTATCACCCTGGCCACATTAGGACCTCGCGCTAGACCGTTACCCGACCACTCACGCGTTGATGGACTGTCACCCGACCTCTTACACCTTGATAGACCGTACCCTGGCCTATCGCTTATACCGACTCATTTAGATGGACTTACTTCCCGAATGTTGGGAAAGTAATCAAAAACTCTTTTATCAATCAGCAACCTCTTTGCGAATATAAAAACATATCACGGAGTCGGATCCCTCAGATTGTTTTAGCGAGTATTCAAGTCCCCTTCGAAAGGAAGATCTTAAATTTGAAAACAAGTTTTGGGATCCGCTCTAATCTTTAAAATTATTTTGAAGACTCAATTTTTTTTAAAAGCGTCTAGAATAAGGATGATTTGATAGAATAAATCAATTCCAAGATAATCAAAGAACATATGAATATTATGCTATAAATAATATTCCGATAACGAATAGCTTTTATCAAAGAAAATGAAGTAAAAGTTTTGAAAATAACTTTCTGAAAATATTTAAGGTAAGAATGATTGACGATATCAATCATTTCTCGAATACTTGGCGAATAACGAAATATTATTGATAGGGAGTAAATAAATCCTGATTACATAATTAATTGATTATACGTGAATTGGGCTATAAGGCCCAATAAGAAGATGTATGACATTCAGACCAAAAAGGTTAACACGTTGATCAGGCCTGATGGATCAGATCAGGCCTAATGGAACAAAGAAAGCCCAAAACCCTGAATATTAATTAATTTCGTAATTAATTAATAAGGGAGAAAAACAGCTATTAAGATGAGTCCTGGAGGGGATATAAATCCTTGTAGATTGGCCTCCAAGGAACCTCATGGATAAGGAATCAGCTTCCTACTTCCTAGGACTCCAAAGTCCATTCTAATTCTGAGACTTGACCACCAAGTCTCCTACACCAAGTCCAATTCAAGGACTCCCAACATATATATAAAGGGCCTCGCCCTACAAATAAGAACTACGTTTTTTGACTTGATCCTTGGCAATCAGCAAGGTACGTAGGCATCTTGTTAAGGCAGATTGAGTCACGAAACACAAGAGCAGTCAAATCGAGCCTCGAAGCTCATGTTCCTTAGTAATAAATACAACAATCATATACCCTAGTTTTTAATCAATAACATTTGGCGCCGTCTGTGGGAAAGCATAACAACAACCATGGCGAGAACACGGAGAACAATTAGAGCTCTTGAGGAAGGAACACCATCGGGGACAACCCAAGTAATTTCGTCAACTGTGGAGATACCTCCTCATTTAACTTATGCAGCCAACCAAGGAGAAGCCCAGATAGGGGTAACTGAACCTCAGCCACAAGGGACGATTCCCTCGACTATTCAAGGTATGAATCCCCAAGTTCAACAACTACATGCACCTGTGAATTATCGACCCATTGGGTATGAGTATTCAACTGTTGTGACTACTAATTCTTCGCCCCCTATATACGTGGTTTGGCTCCTATACCGGAGGATCAAGAATACTTTGTCCCTTATACTGAGAGAGACTCCGAATCTTCGGATGAGGTGCGCTGGAAAAGAACCAATGCCTGATGGTAACCAGCGTCCTAGGAGCACCCAAGGGATGAATTCCCAAGAAGTGCAGGAAAGGATCAGGGCTCATGAGGTTGAGATTCAAAGGCTGAAGCGCGACTTGGAGGCGCACCGGAATACCAGACCCCCACTACCTCCAAGGGGGAGGAATCCTCCCCCTATCATAGACCTGGATGGTCCAATATAGAGAAGGGTTGTTGTCCCAAGGGCTAATCCAAGCAATCTTCTTCCCCTTGGAGATCCTGATGATTCTACTCCGCCATTCACTGAAGAAATAATGAATGCCCATATCTCAAGGAAGTTCAAGATGCCCACTATCAAAGCTTATGATGGCACGGGAGATCCCGCTAATCATGTCAGGATATTCTCTAATGCACTATGTTACAGCCCGTAAATGACGCTATTAAGTGTCGACCCTTTCCTCAAACCCTGTCGGGTATGGCTCAAAGATGGTATAGTCGTTTGCCCCCGAACTCTATCGGGTCCTTCAGAGAATTAAGTCAGGCTTTTATTAAGCAGTTCATTAGCGGGAGAGTGCATGAGAAAAGTTCAGCATCCCTCATGAGCGTTGTACATGGAGCGAGGGAATCCTTGAGTGAATACCTGAATCATTTCACAAAGGAGGCTTTAAAAGTTCCGGACCTTGATGACAAGGTGGCCATGATAGCACTGCAACAGGGAACTAGGGATGAATTCTTCAAGATGTCCTTAGCCAAGCGCCCCCCTGAAAGCATATTGCAGCTCCAAGATAGGGTCGGGAAGTACATCAAGGTGGAAGAGAGCATGAGAAAGACCGTGGTGAGTACTGAGCCCGCTGGAGGCAAGAAGCGAAAAAATGACCTGGAATATACTACTAAGGACAAGTATCCTAGAACTGAGAAAAACTCTGATTCAACCCCTAAAGAGGGAGGACCTGGGCAAAAGTTCACTGAATACGCTAAGCTGAATGCTCCTAGAAGCCAGATCTTAATGGAAATCGAGAAAGATCGAGATATTCGTTTGCCTAAACCCTTGAAGGCTGATCCTGCTAAGCTAGATAAGAGCAAGTATTACAGATTTCACAAAGAAGTTGGTCATGACACCGATGAGTGTAGACAACCGAAAGATGAAATTGAGTTCCTCATTCAAAAAGGAAGATTGAACAAATATACTGGAGAAGCAGGGGATAGGAATAACAATGGAAGAATGAACTTTGAAGATCGTAGGAGGGACCAAGATGATCAGGGGATAGGAATAACCCGAGAAGTTATGTATATTGTTGGAGAAGCTCCGAAGAGGGCTATGACGGAAGTAACATTGGCTTTTGATGTTTCTGACCTAGAGGGTGTGAAATTTCCTCATGACGACCCGCTGGTCATAACACCAGTAATAGGAAACAACCCGGTGAAGAGGTTCCTAGTAGATAATGGTGCTTCAGTGGATATTTTGCTCCACGACACCTTTTTAAGGATGTGTTATAATGATTCTCAATTAACCCCGACCGATATGCCGATATATGGATTTGCTGGAGTAGAGTGCCCCATGGAAGGGATAATCAAGTTGCCAACAACAATAGGTCAGGAACCAAGGCAAGCAACACAGATGTTGGACTTTGTGGCGGTGAAGGCTAGTTCAACTTATAAAGTATAATGGGAAGGACATGGATACATGCCTTCAAGGCCGTCCCTTCTTCTTACCATTCAGTTATGAAGTTTCCTACCCAGAATGGAATTGGAGAAGAAAGAGGAGATCAAAAAATGGCTAGGAATTGTTATGTGGTGTCTTTGAGGGCAGATGGAGTTGGGGGGCAGGTTCTTCCTATTGAAGATCTGGATATCCGAGAGAATGATGAGAAAAGAGGAAAGCCAGCGGAAGACTTGGTTTCAATTTCTTTAGCCCCCGAGAATCCTAAGAAGGTGACTTTCATTGGAGCCACACTCGAGGAGCCCCTTAGAGGGAAGTTGGTGAAATGTTTGCAAGAAAATAGTGATGTATTTGCATGGTTAGCAGCTGATATGCCAAGCATAGACCCGGAACTGATTACTCACAAGCTGAATGTGGATCCAATTCGGAAGACAGTGAAGCAAAAGAAAAGAAGTTTTGCTCCAGAAAGGCAATAAGCTATAAACAAGAGATTGAGAAGCTCTTGGAGGCTGGTTTTATTGAGGAGATACAGTTTCCGGAATGGTTAGCAAACCCTGTAATGGTGAAAATGGCCAATGGAAAATGTAGGATGTGTGTAGACTTCACTGATCTAAATGATGCATGCCCTAAGGACTGTTTTCCGTTGCCAATGATTGATACTTTGATAGATGCCACTGCTGGGCATGAGATGCTGAGCTTCATGGATGAATTTAGTGGATACAATCGGATTAAGATGCACAAGGATGACATTCCAAAGGTATCATTCATCACTGACTTTGGTGTTTATTATTATCTTGTTATGGCATTTGGTCTGAGGAATGCAGGAGCCACCTATCAAAAGTTGGTAAATAAATTTTTTAAGGATCTTATTGGAAAGACTATGGAAATCTATGTTGATGACATGTTGGTCAAGAGTCTAGTAAAGACTGATCATATAACCCAATTGAGGGAAGCTTTCGAGGTCCTAAGGTACCACAAAATGATGTTAAATTCTACGAAGTATGCCTTCGGAGTAGGATCTAGAAAATTTTTGGGATTGATGGTCTCTAAGACAGGGATCGAGGCCAACCCCGATAAAATAAAGGCAATCTTGGACATGGAGCCACCAAACACTATCAAATATGTTCAAAAGCTCACTGGAAAGGTTTCCGCGTTGGGACGATTCGTCTCCAAGTCTGGGGATAAGTGTTTGTCATTTTTCAAGTCATTAAAGAAGGTTAAAGATTTTGTATGGAGTGAAGAAAGCCAGAAGGCATTCGAAGAGTTAAAGGAATATATGGCTCAAGCCCCGTTGTTGGCCAAGCCATCTTTGAATGAGGTTCTATACTTGTACTTGGCTGTTTCAGAAAATGTCGTGAGCGCTGTGTTGGTCAAGGAGGAACTGAAAATCCAGAAACCCGTATACTATGTCAGCAAAATTCTGCACGGAGCTGAGTTGAATTATTCAACCATTGAGAAGTTTGCTTTACCCCTGGTAATGGCTTCAAGAAAGTTACGTCCTTACTTTTAGGCTCATCAAATTGAGGTTCTAACAAATCAGCCCTTGAGAAATATAATTCATAGTCCCAAGGCTAGTGGGAGACTGATCAAATCGGCAATAGAGCTGGGAGAATTCGACATCAAATATAAGCCACGAACAGCAATAAAAGCGCAGGCATTGGCTAACTTCGTGTTGGTATGTACCATACCCAACCAAGAAGTCGGGGGGCAGGAAGATACCATACCTCAAGACAAGGAAGTTGATAAGGGGGACAAAGAAAAGGATGATAAGGACAAGGAATATTGGGTCCTTTATTTTGATGGAGCATCAAAAACAAATTCAAGTGGAGCAGGTTTGGTTTTACAAAGCCCTGATGGGTTCTTGATTGAGTATGCCATGAAGTTAGACTTCCCGACCACAACCAATGAAGCAGAGTATGAAGCTCTGATAGCTGGTCTTGGCTTAGCAGGAACACTTAGAGTCAAGAACATAAAAGTTTGTGGAGACTCGAAGCTGGTCATATCCCAGGTAAAGGGAGAGTTTGAGGCAATGGATGATACGATGGCTAAGTATGTCCGCCTAGTAAGGGCTGTGATGAACCAATTCGATGAATTCCATGTTGAACATATTCCAAGGGAGAAAGACGCTAAGGCATATGCCTTATCAAAGTTTGCTTCATCTGAGATAGAGGAAAGTTCAGGAAGTGTATACTTCCGTGTTTTGAAGACACGAAGCATTGATGTTAAGCATGTAGCTCCTATAGGTCTGGGGACTCCATGGATAGAGCCCATTAAGACTCATATTCAAACTGGATGGTTGCCAAACGATGCTACTGAAACACGGAAGTTGGCTGTTCGAGCACTAAGATACTCTTTGATAGATGGGATCTTGTACAAAAGATCTTTTGTGGTTCCCTACTTAAGGTGTCTCAGGCCCGATGAGGCATGCTTGGCTCTCGAAGAAGTACATGAAGGCATATGTGGGCAACACTTGGGGGGCAGAGCGCTAGCTCATAAGATAACTCGTTTAGGCTTCTATTGGCCAGAAATGATGGCTGATGCCAAAGAGTATGTGAAGAAGTGTGACCGCTGTCAGAAGCATGCACCTGTCGTTAGACAACCTCCTGAGATGCTGACCTCCATCAACTCACCCATCCCCTTTGCTATGTGGGGAATGGATATACTTGGGCCTTTCCCCATGGCCACGGCACAGAGGAAGTTTTTGATTATAGCCATTGACTATTATACTAAGTGGATTGAGGCCAAACCTTTGGCCAAGACCACAACTAAGCAGGTTGCACAATTCCTGTGGGAAAATATCATGTGCCGATATGGAATTCCCCGCATCGGGAGTCACTGACAATGGAACACAGTTCAACAATGAGGAGTTTAAGAAGTATTGTGAGGAGAATGAAATTGAATTACGATTCACCTCTGTGGCTCTCCCACAAGACAATGGGCAAGCGAAAGTGGCAAATCGAATAATCTTCGATGGACTAAAAAAGAGGATTGAGAAGTCGAGAAATAACTAGGTGGATGAAATACTACCAATAATATGGGCTTATAGAACTACTTGTAAAGTCACTAACGGAGCCAGTCCTTTCATATTGGCATATGGAGCTGAAGCGGTTGTTCCTGTAGAGATATCACATTCATCTCCAAGGATTCAAGCCTTTAACACTGAAGAAAATGAGGAAGGGCAAAGATTAGCCCTGGATCTAATTGATGAAGTACGAGATGAAGCACATGCGAAGATAGTGGAATATCAGAAAAAGGCTTCATTCTACTACAATCTAAGGGTTAAGGAAAGGTTCTTCAAGCAAGGAGACTTAGTCTTGAGGAAGGTGGAAGCCTCTGGCGTTGGGAAGAGAGGAAAGCTTGCCCCAAACTGGGAAGGGCCGTACAAGGTTAAGAGCGTTCAAGGAAGGGGAACTTACAAGTTAGAGACTATGGATGGTTTTGAAGTCCCGAGAACTTGGCATGCACAAAACCTAAAGATTTACTATGTATAAAGAGGTTGAGCACGATTCTCACTTGTCAAGATGACAAGTAGGTTGAAAAGCACCTTGAAGCTTTTCTTGCGTAAGATTTTATATTTTAATTCCAGTAGGATTTACATTGTCGAATCATTATTATTAAGGGTCGAACCCATGCTATGTAAGGTTTTGGAAAACCAGACTTCATATTAATGAGTTTGAAATTATTTCAACCTTTGGATATTTAAGTTGTGATAATACTTTGTGTGATTTTAACAAAGATCATGTTTTGATCATTGAAACAAGAAGACTTTAAGAATTCTTCTATCATAAGGAGTGCTTGTTGTACAAAGGGCTAAGTAGTTCAGGTCATTTAACGTTAAAAGCATAATAAGTGCTGGAAAGTTAAAGAAGAAAGGTATGAAGAAGAAAGCAACATAAATTAACCCCGAAGGGTAATAAGTTCTGGATACAAATAAAGTTCAACAATAAGTTATGAATAAAATTACAAACTAGAAACACTACTCCTCCATGTGGGAGCCTTCATTCTCCTGCTCCTTTTCAGCACCATCCTTTTCAGCTTTCTTCGCGGGAGAAGCAGGAGGAGAAGTAGTGCTAGGATCCAAGATGCGATCATCCGGCTGAGGGGAGTTGAAGAGGGCATCTTTGTTGTCCTCCGTCTCAGCCTGCTCATGACTTATGAAGTCCTTAGGGTCGACTAAGCCTGGATGCCTCGCAGAAACCGCCTTCACGGCTGCATCCCATCCATGGGTAAACTGTAGGGAATAAAGACCCTCATCATGAATCTCCATGAGATTCTTGAATTTATCAGAATCCATGTAATCATCAATGAGTTTTTCCTTATCACTCCTAAGTTTCACCAGCTCAGAATGAGCCTTAGACAGTTCCTCCTTCTTTGTGTCCAGCTTCTTCTCCAGGACCTTAGCTCTCTCCTTCCATTTCTTTATCTCCTTCTCAAACTCATCGGAGTTACCCTTCCAAAACCTAGCCTGATGGAGGGCCGCCTGGAAGTAGGTGTTACTCTGCACAAAGAAACATGAGTTAACACAAGTTCATTGAAAAACAAGAAAGTTGGAATTTAAAAAGAAAGAGTAGTATGTTACCGCAGCTTGTGGCTGAGAACTCAGAAGCTCGATTGTCTCAATGTCACTCCCCGTGACGATGTCAGTGAAGTCGTGGGGAGTGATGGAATGGTACGACCAATCCTTAGCATGCTTGGTGGATCCAACCACCGTGTCACTTCTCCTAAAGCCCCAGTTAGGCCTGAATGAGTGTACCTTAAGTGGAAGATCCACATCATCCCCTAGCTCCACAACAGGGACGTGAGGCCTAAGGAAGGCGGGAGCGTCGGGCTTGCCCCTGGGATCTCTGTTTAGCTTGGCCCTTTTCTGGTGGCCTGATTCCCCCTCCTTAGGCCTGTTGATATTATTAATGGCCTCACAAGCTGAAAGAAAAAGAAGAAAGAATTTTAAACTTCAGGGGATAATAAAGTTGCAATAAAAAGGAAAAAAGAAATAACAGCACATATGTAAGTTTACCCTTATCACTGGCATGAGAGAGACCGACTTTCTTCAACGAGAACTCCTCTAAAAGAGTCCAAGTATCTATTTTTCCGTCATCTGAAATGAGGGTTTGATAGGCCACCTCCTCCTCATTAGTTAACCTGATGCTACCAGGACTACCGTCGGACACTTTATAAAAGGGCCTACGGAAGAGTGTGGCCCAATCACCCCTGGCCCAGGTCAGCCTAACAAACTCATCCCTCCATTTAGGGTTGTTCTCAGCTATAGAGTTACTATCAAAGATATGGGAAATTTTGGGCCTTTGACGGATTAAAACACAACCCAGTTGACCCATGGAACTGTTGTAAAATTGGAAAACTTTCCTAAAGACAGCTACAGAAAGGGGAAATTTATTTCTAAGACACAGAACCATAAAACAAATAATATTCCTCCATGCGTTAGGGGGGAGTTGACAAGGATTGATTTTTACGTCTTCAAGCAAACAAGGAATAAACTCATGGAATGGAAACCTAAGACCCGCGGTCAGGGCTCCTCGATAAATAAACAGAGTATCGCCCTCCCAGTTACATGTCCTATCCCCAGGGGCGGCTGGGGTAATTCTAAGATGAGGTGGAAGTCTATACATGGTGTTCATGGACTCGATTCTACCATCTAACTCATGAAATGTGTTACCATGGTTATATGAATCTAATTCAGATAAAGAGGGATATTCATCGCCTCTAGAGTTTATCATATCGATTAAGGAAGTATACGGAGATTGGATTTGAATGGCTGTACCTCTCTTGGAAGTGTTCATCTTCCCCAAACGACCTAGGTCGCGATCTACCATTGATATTCTTCGGATGAAGGCTTGAAACTAAGAAAAACTTGAAGGTCGTGGAGCTACGATGGCTGAGGTCGCCGGAAATCGCCTTTCTAAGAGAAGAACCTTGAGAGAAATTTGAGAGAGTTTTTGAGAGAAAAGTTGAGAAATGAGAAGTGAAGTGAGGGTTCTCACTTCTCACTTCTCTTATATAAACGAAAAGCTCGGAATACGAGGCATTTTAATGCACATGCAGCAAGGCCCAACTTGAGGAAAGCCCATTATGGAGAAGTGTCAGGAATATTCTAGAAGCACGGATGGAAACTGAAGGGTCAAAAATTGACCAGAATTTTGAAGAAATGATTCGATCAGAGTCCTGATCGACAAAAGGCAGGAATCCTGATCGAAATTTCATTCAATTAAAAGGGTAAAAAGCCACTTAGTTCGATCAGAGTCCTGATCGACAAAGAGAAGAACCCTGATCGAATTTTCATTCGATTAAAAAGGTAAAAAGCCACTTAGTTCGATCGATCAGAGCTGATCGACAAAGAGAAGAGCCCTGATCGAATTTTCATTTGATTAAAAGGATAAAAAACCACTTAGTTCGATCAGAGTCCTGATCGACAAAGAGAAGAACCCTGATCGAATTTTCATTCGATTAAAAGGGTAAAAATCTACTTAGTTCGACTAGAATCCTGATCGAAATCTATCAGGAATCCTGATCGATTTTGCATAAATCCTGATCGAGGATTCTATCGATTAAAGTGTTATTTTCTGAGCTAGTTCGATCAGGATCCTGATCAAAATCGATCAGGAATCCTGATCAAAGATTCCATCAATTAGAGTGTTATTTTCTGAGCTAGTTCGATCAGGATCCTGATCGAAATCGATCAGGAATTCTGATCGAAGATTCAATCGACCAGAATGACAATATCACAGTAAATTCGATCAGGATCCTGGACGATTTCGACCAGGATTTCTGATCGATTTGGTATGAATCCTGATCGATTTTAAGCCAAGAAATTAAGGAAAAATCCACAAAAATAGGGAAAAATCCATAAAATTAAGGAAAAATCCATAAAAAAATGGAAAAATCTAAAAAAATAAGGGAAAAATCCAGAAAAATAAGGAAAAATCCCAGAATTCAGGAAAAATTCCGAGAAATTAAGATAATTCCTAAATAATAGGGATGAAAGAAAATCGTCGTAAATATGTAGGTCGCTCCACACTTTACGCAAAAACGATACCCTGTAAGGGAACAAGTAAACTAAACTTCTGCGAAACCGAGCCACTGTTTCCCAAAAGTTGGGGGGCAAATGATAGGGAGTAAATAAATCCTGATTACGTAATTAATTGATTATACATGAATTAGGCTATAAGGCTCAATAAGAAGATGTATGACATTCAGACCAAAAAGGTTAATACGTTGATCAGACATGATGGATCAGATCAGGCCTGATGGAACAAAGAAAGCACAAAACCCTGAATATTAATTAATTTCTTAAGTAATTAATAAGGGAGAAAAACAGCTATTAAGGTAAGTCCTGGAGGGGATATAAATCCTTGTAGAATGGCCTTCAAGGAACCTCATGGATAAGGAATCAACTTCCTACTTCCTAGGACTCCAAAGTCCATTCTAATTCTGAGACTTGACCACCAAGTCTCCTACACCAAGTCCAATTCAAGGACTCCCAACATCTATATAAAGGGCCTCACCCCACAAATCAGAACTACATTTTTTGACTTGATCCTTGGCAATCAGCAAGGTACGTAGACATCTTGTTAAGGCAGATTGAGTCACGAAACACAAGAGCAGTCAAATCGAGCCTCGAAGCTCACATTCCTTAGTAATAAATACAACAATCATATACCCTAGTTTTTAATCCATAACAATTATTCTTTAAGAAAATAAAGAATATTATTTAATAAAGTAAACGGAGTCATAAGTCCTCGAATGAATATTCAAACTAATATTTACTTATAATTTAAAACTATTGAATAAACATTATTCGATTAATAGTTTTGAAAATAATATATATATATATATAATATAATCAGGAACATCGCGTCCCGGTTTAGAAAAATGTTAAACTTTGGGTCCCTTATACTAAGGGTATACACAAATAATGCCTATCTCTAGCATAGGTATTATGCAGTTTATAACAATTGAATCAACAATGAGATATCAAGATTACGAAACATGCATGCATATATATATATATATATCATCTCAGCATGCTCTAATATATCAAAAGATTTGCTAAAAACAATCTTGCACTTATCACAAGATAATGCATATATATATATCACAACAACAGTTATACGGGTAGAAAACTTGCCTGAGCGATCTGGGGTGGAAATGGGTCTAGGATGAGTCCGGTAAACTACAAACAACATATAAGCCGGAATTAAACCACGGTCTCTTAAGAAACTAGACTTTATCCACTTAGACACTAACGCTCACTTTTTCGCTTAATGATTTACATTAGTCGCTCGAGTACCCTCGATTCCACCATTTTTATAAAATTAACCGTTAAATTGTTTAAGGAGACTCTTTCGTGAATACTCTACCAACTAACCAATTAACCTTAAATAATTATTTCATAATCCAATTAGTCCTTTAAGGGACTTAAATAAGGTCTCAAAGTTAAGCGAGGAGTAAAGGTTTGTTTGCGAAACGCCGTTACTTAAAACGGTCATTTCTCCTAAACCGTACATCGGATCCAAGTGAACCACATATCAAAATGAAGCTTAAAACACAAACTATCTAAGCATGGAAGTTGTTAGTTCTTATCCATGGGTGTTCGGGTCCAAAAGTTATGCACAAAATAATTAAGGAAAATCGGGCATTACGAAAGCTATAACCTAATGATTTCCAAAATTTACCAACGCCGATTCAACTCCAATCCAACCGCAACAATCCAAACATCAACCAGAAACAACCCAACATCCTAATCACCATTATCTTCCAAATAAACCAAATTTAAAACTAAGGGTTCAAGTGTTTATACCTTCCTTGGAGAGCGGAGAATTACTAAAAAGCCTCTAGGAACCTCTAACTATCTCTACCAAGATTGGATCTTAACGAAAACATAAGAAAGAAAAATGTTAGTTTTTGAAAATACTATTCATCAAGAACTTTGAGGAATTGTTTAACTAAGGAATCCTTGGAATCTCGGCTTCAAATTTATAGCATAACTAAGTTATCAAGTATAGGATCCAAAGAAACAAACCTTGTAATTTTCCATGGCCTAGAGCTTGAGTTTTGAAAATCTATATCACCATTTCTATGAAAAGGTCAAATGGAAGAAGAAGGAAATGGGGGAGAGCTTTTGCTTGCTTGATTTTCCTTGGGAAATGAGAAAGAAATGCTTGGTGGAGGATGATTCTTGAACAAATATCTTGATATAGTAATGACATCACTTGTTTATGTCATTGCTTGCATCATTCCTTTGCCACATGTTACAATCTCATGGTGTGAGGGTGTCTTTACTTAGAACCACATGTTTTAGCTTCTCTTGGAAGCTTCCTTTCCATGCTACTTACGTGTGCTTTCCCCTTGGTCGTTTATTTATTTTACGGTTCGCTTAACTCTCGTTCTCGTTATTCATTTGAGGGATCATATCCAGGATCTTATTACTTAGGCTTTCATAAACCTTTCTTAATATTTTATATTCTTTTAATGATCCTATCTTATAATCCTTGAATTAAAATACTTTTTATCATGTAACCTTATACTCAATTCTTTCGGTATCTTGTGGATTTTCGGTATCTGGTGGATTTTCGGGAAAAATCAAAGTGTTCGAATTCAAATTTCGACGAACTTTACATACACTCATTTATTTTACGAAATACTAATATGATCTCAGAATATCAATTAAAGAACCCCTACATAGGATGGTCTGATAATTTTACTCAATCAGCAATATTTTGGGTTATTACAAAGAGGCAGCCAAATCGGCTAGTACCGGCTCCGGTGATCGTTGGACGATCGGACTTTCGTGTGGATACCTTTGGAGAGCAGATCTTCGCAAGGAGGGCTGCTGTGGTTCTTCAACATCAGAACGCCCATTACATTTAGAAGGAAAGCTTTATTAAGGTACATGATCCTACTCTCCATAATCATCCAATAATTATACATAGAACCTACGGTAGGGATTCGATTTTTTGTTACTCCGCTGCGTTTTAATGCTCGAATCCCTAACAATGACATCAGAGTTATGTGTATAATGGGATGATTTGGTTACGTGTTTGATAACTTTTCAATATATTAAGCATTAATCAGATCTGCCATGTATGTATGTGATACCGTTTATGTGTGAGATTTAATATGCATGCTGTAATGATGATTTATGATCGAACTGTTAAGTAGAGCTTTCTGGATATTCACGTGACGTATATGCATATGATGATACTAGCACGTTATATGACTGATTAGTATGCGATTTGTATGATGCATGAAATCTGGTTTAAGATAGTGATCTAAAATGTTGGACGGATGGTGTATTGACACGATCTATTCTACGGGGAATGATTAGTGTGTTTATATGACACATACTTCTATAACTGCATATGATGCAGTATGGGTAGAGACTGGTTCAGATATGATCTGTAGTTCTGAAATTGGATTTCTGTACTAAACTGGTCTTCCGTTGATGCACAGAACTAATTATCCATTGATGGATTTATCCGTTGATAGATAATCTGTTGATGGATTTATCCGTTGATAGATTTATCCGTTGATGGACTTATCTGTTGATGGATTTATTCGTTGATGGATTTGTGCATTATTCGTTGAAACTGCATTTGTTGCAGTAGTGGCAGAGGCTGGTTAAGATATGATCTTTAGTTCTGAAATTGAGATTTTTGTACTAGACTGGTCTTCTGAAATTAAAGATTTCTCTTTCTAGCTAGACCCCAGCCGGGGTCTTCCGCCCCCGGACCCCGCCCGGGGGCCGCCGCCCCCCGGACCGCCGCTCGGGGCTACCGCCCCGGACCCCGCCCGGGGGCTTCCGCCCATGGACCCCCGCTATATTTTGTTTTTCTCAAGTTCTTTATTTGTTTACTTGAGCATGGTGCTGGTTATGTCCTTAAGACCTTTCGATTAAAGTTTATGGCTTTAGTTTTATAAATACGACTTGCATGTCATTTTCATTATTATTATAACTATATTACCTCGAATGTAACTCCAGTTTTCTTATGTAAGTACATTAGTATAGGTTGTTTTATGTAATGTACTTCAAGAAGGCATGATGAAGGAGGAGAAGCAACTATCGAGACAAGAAGAATGGAGACTTTTAATTATAATTATATTTATATTATTCACCATAGATTGACCTTGATCCTTTCATTAGCTTGAAAGGATCACATAGGATAAAGGCCATAACCCAGCACGTTTCATACCGCATTTTACATATTGATGTATGAATGTATGTATAGAATAACTAATGATGCATGCCTTAATTAGATTAATGATGCATGAATGTATGTATTAGATACGTCACCTATGCCATGCCTGCTAAACAAGATAAAATCTGTAACGACTCAAGATTTTAAAATTTACAAACGATTATGAGATTCTCGTGTTTATGAAACACGGAATGAAATACAAATCTTCTTCATTTCCGACATGGGGTGATTTTGTCAACATCGGGTTCATTGAACTTGTAAGGTTATGGGTTTTAAGCGAGACCGGTGTGACTCCTCCACTACTAGGAAATCAAACCATTGACGAGTATTGATTTGAAGTATTTTATTCAAGAAAAAATTGGGAATCTCTTTATGATGGGATCATGATCGTTATAATACTAACAAAACCCTAATGTTTATATTAAGTTGTTTAAATGCCTTCCAATATGTCCAACGCATTAACCCCTAGATCGATAAGGAGTGGGTTCACCAGAGCGAAGTACTCCCATCTATCGTGGGATGGCGTGTTGGAGTATATGATACTTTTTAGACCTTTGGGTTTGACTTAACTAAGTTATCACAATAGGATTGTGAACTTAGAGGCATAGAGTTTGATGAGATTAATTGGATAATAGTTGATATAATTGACAAATGTTATCTACCTTATTGAATCATGTTTTAGGAGTAAAGCCAAAGATGAACTAAAACATTATGAAATTTGGATCTTAGCTCACTAGAAAGTATATAGAAGATATTCTTTCCGAATTAATAGTTAGGGCTATTAATTTGATAAAAATAGTGAGAGATATATATTTTGAATATATATAAATAATCACTTGAACATAATTTAATAATCATCTCTAGACTAATTTATCTTATTCACTTAAACATTGTAGATATCAAAATGGCAAACAATTCAAACAACTTCTCTGTGCGATCAGTCCTTGAGAAGGACAAGCTGACATGAACAAACTTTCTTAACTGGCAGAGGAACTTGAGGATTGTCCTAAAACAAGAGCGCAATCTCTATGTCATAGATATATGTCACCCTATACATCTCCCTGAAGGACATCCCGTGCTCAACATAATGTTTATCAGAAACATATCGATGATGACACGGATGTTCAATGTCTCATGTTAGCGACCATGAGTGCGGAACTTTAAAAACAACATGAGAATATGGATTCTTATGATATGATTGAGCATCTTAAACATATGTTTGAAGGACAAGCTCGTCAGGAGAGGTTTGATACTTTCAAATTGTGGCATGCATGTCAGTAGGGAGAACGTGATCCGGTTGGACCGCATGTTCTAAGAATGATAGGGTGCATGAAGTACCTTTCCAAGTTGGGTGTCCCACTTGCTATGGAGCACCGGCTTGATCTTATTTTGCAATCTTTAATTAACAGTTATTCTCAATTTGTAATGAATTACAATATGAATGAGATAGATAAGAACCCCACCGAATTGTTGGCTATAATAAAAACTGTTGAGACCAACGTTCAGAAGGTGTCCCCTGCTCCCATGTTGATGGTGAATAAGGGGAAGGCCAAAGGAAAGGGTAAAGGGAAAGGCAAGAGGAAGATGGGATCTAAATCTAATGCCAATCCGAAACCATTTCCGACCAAGGCTTTGAAGCCTAAAGGTGGTGTTCCAAAGGTTGGTGATTATCACTATTGCAATAAACCAGGTCATTGGAAGAGGAACTGTCATGCTTATTTGGAGGATCGGAAGAAAAAGAAGGCTGCTATTGTTGCTTCTGATTCAGGCATTTATGTTATAGAAGTCAACTTGTCTACTTCTACATCTTGGATATTAAATACTAGATGTGGTTCTCACATTTGTATAAATGTGAAGGTACTGCAGGAAGTAGGACATTGATGAAGGGAGAAGTCGACCTACGAGTTGGTAATGGAGCAAAGGTTGCTGCTTTAGCTGTAGGGACTTATCGTTTATCGTTGCCCACTGGGCTTGTTTTAGACCTAGATAATTGTTTTTACGTGCCTGTGATTTGCAGAAACATTATTTCAGTTTCTTGTTTGGACAAGAAAGGTTTTTCGTTTTTGATTCAGAACAATAGTTGTTCCTTTTCATTCAATAATGTTACCAATTGGGTTGCATGTTTATTTAATGGTTTATATGTTCTTGATTTAGATAATCCTGTCTATAACATAACTAATGATAATAAACATATTAAGATGAAAGACTCAAATCAAACATACCTTTGGTATTGTCGTTTAGGTCACGTAAATGAGAAACGCATTTTCAAATTACATAAAGATGGTTACTTTGATAAGTTTGATTTTGAATCATACGAAGAATGCAAATCTTGTAACGACTGGGAATTTTCGCGAATTAATTATGCGAGTAAAGTATAGTTATGTGAATTATGTGTTATTATGTGAGAATGGAAATATTTAAATAAATATTATATGCCAGTTTGACGTGTTAGCTGGTATAACGAGAATGATTGTGAAGCTTAGTTGAAAACGCTCAGCGTTAGGCCGTCAGTCAGGACGCGACCCGTTATGCGAAGAATGAATATTAGTAAAAAGGAAAATTTTATGATTAAGTATATTTCATAACCATACGTGATATGTGAATCTATGTTAAGGTGCATGATTATGTGATTATATGCTTGTATGATATTATTTGGAATTTTAGAAAATAAGAAGTGCATTAATTGCTATTTATATACGTTATAAATGCATTTTTATTTTTTAAGAAAAATAGTTTTTAAAATTGTTTTTATTTATAAATTTCGAATTTGATTTTATTAAATTCCTAAAATTCTAAGCTATTTTATGATGTCACTCTTGTAATTTATAGATTTATGGTTGTATTTATAAAATGTATTCTTTGTAATTAATTAGATTAATAATTACTAGATTACCTAATTTCCCTTGCATGCATTTCCACTCATAATATATGAAAGGCATATGTCATAGCCTATTTGTTTATTCGAGGATTTAACTCAACTCAAATAAGAATGTAACAAGTAAATAGTGGATCTACCGTCAAACAGATCTCACAAAGTAACATCTGTCAAAGGATTCAGAAACAAGGTTCATATACAGACTTGATGAATTAATTCACTGGAAGAAGTTCAAGACATTGATCAAGCCTCAATGATATAAATCAAGATTGTTGATTTAAATAAGTGACAGAGATCTTGTCAGCGTATCAGATAATTATAGGAATTTAATCTGAAGAAAATCAAGTTATCAAAGTCAAGTCATGAAGAAACGTCACGGAAGTTAGTCACTCATGAACCAGACTGTACATCGAGTGTCAACATTAAAGTGGTCGAATTGATTCATAATTTTTAGAAGATTTTCAGAAGAATGGTTGTTGTTCAAAGAGTAGTATTAATTCTCTATTAATTAATTAAGTCATATAATTTAATTAAGAAAATAAATTATATCTGCAAAGATTAATTTATTGATTAATTGAATTAATTGATTAATTAATTCTGAATTAATATTATGAATTTTCAGAATTGATTTTGAATTTATATTCAATATTAATTCAGCATGATAATCAATTGAACTGGTATGGCAATCAGATTGTCATACCGATTGTCATGCTAGTTCAGGAGATAGTCATACCGATTGTCATGGTAGTACAACAGATTGTCTCACCGAAAGTTCTACCAGCTATGGGATTGTCTTGTTAGTTCAATCAATTGTCATGCTGATTGTCTTGCTAGTTTAATCAATTGTCATGCCGATTGTCTTGCCAGTTCAACGGATTGTCTCACCGATTGTCTTGCGAGTTCAAGTGGATTCTGTTGATTGATTTATTTAAAGACAAGAGCAGCAGACATAACAGATAGAACTTACAACAGAATACTCTTCTAAAATAACTCAAGAATAGAAGCAGCCGCCCAAAATATTTCATCTCTCAACTGCATTCAAGATCATTAATTTCTAGTAACTAAAGTTAAATCCAAACCACTAGAAATCATTATCTTGTTCTTGTGTAACTATCTAACGGATCAAAATCCCTAGAACTTAATCTCAAATTTTTTTTAGCATTTGATCTTTTTATTGCAAAAATAGAAAAAGTTCATGTCAAATTTATTCTAGATTTGTGATAATTTATTTAAGATTAATCCCTTGTAAACGATACCGTTGTTGTAACACCTTTCACGTTTAATAATAGTTTTATTTAACTTGAATTTTGTTTCACTTTTTTATTCCGCATTAAATTTGATTAAATGGTATAGTTTGTATTCAACCCCCCTTCTACAAACATATTGGGACCTAACAATTGGTATCAGAGCCTTCTGATTAACGAACAAATCAAGATCCTAGACTTTTGTGATTTTTCAACTCCAAGAATTTTTATTTATTCAAAAATTCATAATGACTTCATGAAAAGTTGGAACCGTTAAAATTCCACTGTTTGATAAAGAAAATTATATTATGTGGAAGAAGAAGATGCTCTTGTTTTTAAAAGTTGCAAATCCTAAATATCTGGACTTGTTAAAGAAGGGTCCAAAAATTCTGATGGTTATTGAACCAGAGGTTATAGAAGATGATGTTGTAATTACCAAAGCCAGAACCTATGCAAAAGATCCTGATGATTTTACTCCTGCTGAAAAGGAAGAAGCCTCCTTGGATGCCAGCCTTCAATTAATTTTAGTCTTGATTCCTTGATGAATAGACATGTGATGAACTGTAAAAATTTCAAACACATCTGGGAAACTATTGAGGTGATTAATGAAGGCACAGAGGAAGTTAGGGAAAACAAGTTAGAGATCCTAACCTCTGAGTATGAATATTTTAAATCCAATCCAGGAGAAGGAATTACTGAAGTGTTTGAGAGGTACAATGCATTGATCAACAACCTGAACATAAATGGAAACTATTATTCAATCAGGGAGGTCAACAAAAAGTTCCTTTTAACACTGCCAACTCATCTTGAACATAGAATCACTACCATAAGAGAAGCAAGAGATCTGAATGAGATTTCTTTGGAAAGGCTCTATGGTGTGTTAAAAACCTATGAGTTAGAGCAGATTCAGCAGAAGGAAGTCTACGGGAAAGGTAGAGTGGTCAGCATGTCTACTGCTCTAGTAGCTGAAGGTCAACAACAACAACAATCTCAACAGTCAGAGAGAACGGTACAGTCTTCCAAGGCTGAGGAAAATGTGATAGTAGTAGAATATAATCCTCCTACTACAAATCAATCCGGTGATGATTTTTACTCCTTGGAAGAGCTGGAGCAATTGGAAGATGAGTCAATGGCCCAGATTGTTAAGAGATTCTCCAATGTCAGATTCAAGAGAAATCCCAACTTCAAGTACAAGTCCAAATACAACAGATTCCAAAAAGGTGGATCTTCATCCTCTAACACCAGTAGTGGTGGATACAAAATAGGGATGGTTGATCGGAGCACCATTTGATGCTTTAACTGCAATGAGTTGGGACAATTTGCCACAGAATGCAGGAAGCCAAAGCAAGTAAGGAAGAACTATTATCATCCAAATCAGAAGAGTAACTCTGAGAAGGCTTATCTGGCAAAGGGAAGAAGTTGGGATGATACTGATAGTGAAGATGAAGAAGATGGGAATCTTGCTCTTATGGCCATTGATGGAAATACTTCATCGTCAAGAAAATAGGTAAAATTTACTGATGCTGAATTAGTTTATCATCTATGAGGTTCCTTAGATTGTGCACGTCGTGATAATGAAATGTTAATTCAACAAATCAAAGACCTTGAGAAAGAGGTCAATGAATTAAGAATTGTGCACATTAATCAAGACAAATTAAAAGAAAAAGTATCTTTTCTAGAGAATAGAGTTAACTGTTATAGACAACTCGAAACTATTCTCAAAGACAAGATCACCGGTCTTGAGACTAAGGTTAAACCTTACTTTAATTCTTGTTCGAAGGCTAAAGAGTTCTACAATAAGCAAGCTATTAATAAAATATCTGGAATAGGTTTTTATTACAATGTTGCTATTGGAGAATTAGGCATAAACTCCTCTCCTCATGTCTGTGCTAAAGGTAGGGTAGTACCACATGTGCTTAGAGGTGTTGATAAACCCCTCTATAAAGGATCAATTGCTGAACCATTTGATGAGACCTCCTTTATTATTCAAGAAGAAATGCGTGCTGAAGATCGTGCTAATGAGAAGCTTGTTTCCAAGCCAAGTGTGTTGAAAGTTCCAGTCAAAGTTGTGAAAACAACTGAGACTAACTCAGACACACATGAGTTGGATAACAAAAATGCCATATCTACCATGCATAATCTGCCTATTGTTAATCCCTCTCATAAAGTATGTGGTGTTCCTAATTGTATGTCTTGTACTTTTAATTTAATGTATGCTTATTTTAATGGTAAACATGTTTCTAGTGATAAGACTACTCCTCGTCAGCATGTGAATAATAGGAAGCATGATAGGTCTAAGACTGCTAGTCCTCCTAAGGCTAGAAAGGAGACATTTGTGCCTAAGCCTAAACAGAAATTTGTTAAGGTGGTTTACAAGGTCAAATGTCCAGTCATTGAGAAAGTTGAGAACATTAAAGTTAAGAATGTTGTTTTGCCTGACAAAGGTCAATTCTACAAGTATGCCGGACCCAACCAAGTTTGGGTTCTGAAGAAGGTTTAATCCATTTGTGTTGCAGGGCATTAAACAAGTGGAACCTATAGTGTGGATTCTTGACAGTGGATCGCCAAGACATATGACCGGAGATAGAGCCCTGCTATCAAATGTGGTTGAGAAAGCTGGCCCAGTGGTTACCTTTGGAGATAACAGCAAAGGTTTATCTGAGGGATATGGCTGTTTACAAGCTGGTAATGTTATCATTGAACTTGTAAACATTTTCTGTATTTTTGCTATATTTATATAAGTTTTTAATTGTATTTTCTATAATTGTAAATATTGTTTGAGGTAGTACAATTGTTAGGAGTTAACAATTTTATGATATATGAAATTGAACGCTGATATCTTTTTGGTAGATATTTGGTATTTAATTCATTGATATTTTTTTTAATTATATTAAAATAATATACAACATAATTATTGGTATCTAAAGTACTTGACAAGTATCGGTCAATGATATATTGTTAATATTTTGTTACAAATAGTTGTGAGATTTTAAGTTCTAGTGAATTTATATAAGTTATTATATCTGAAAGATTCACTATAATTTGAAATCAGCAGCATAGTCATTCTTATTAATATTATTTTTTAACAAACAATGTTGTTGATTATAATTTTATTAAGATAGATTATGGAGCTTTTGATATGAATGAGAATTACTTAGACTTTACCCTAAGTGATCAATGCTTTAACAAAAACTCATTCTTATTGAAAGACAAATCTCTCTTTCTATTCCTAATACTGCTAGGTCATCAGTCCGTGTCTTATTAAATCATTTATCTTTTTAGGCATAAAAATAAGCTTGTGCACTCGAACAGTTTTAGGAGAAAATCAAACTTCTTTCAACATTAGTGATTTCTTATTTCATTTAAAATCTTTTGAAATCACTATTGTACATCATCTCTCTCAAAAGATTAAATGTATAATTTTCATTCATTATAGACCTTAAGTACATTTTATCTCTATATTGCCATATGTTCTGTGATACAGGTTCAGCCTCCAATGGCCTTCTTTCATTGACAGTCATGAGGTTGAGAACCCACAACTTCTATCCCAGACTGTAAAGACAAACACAGAAACAGAACCAACCAACACTCTCTTACCAATTAAATGAAGTATGAATGAGCGTGAGGGAGATAGTGCCTTAGTGCACCACATAAGGAAGGTTCTGAAGTCAACCCAGCAGCTCTGTCTCCTATAAAGATGAGTAGTATTTAAACCGAGACAACTGCTATCCCCCATACATCTTTTCAAAAAGATGTAATGGCTGAAAAAGGCACAAAAACAGTTACTAGGTTCACCCTCTCAACAGGGTGCATCTATTGAAATTTTCCTGTCGTCCAGGGTATCCGATGTAGTGTCACCACCTCAAACATAAACAATTCTTGATGAACAAGGAAATGTTACACACATAATCGACCATTTTAAGGTCAGATTCGATTGTTCAAGGTTCTTTAATGGACCAACTGCCTTTACAGGTGTTAAGAGAGGATACTGATCCAAAATCCATATGTCAGTGGTCAGTGTCTACCTCCCCAGGATTAAATCCCCTGGATGCATCTGCAGATAGTGGATCTGACATAGGCGCAGATCGGCAACTTATTGATAATGATTCAGATATTACCCGATGAGTCACCAGGAAATGTCTTCACAGACATTAGAAAGGAACTTTGATCTTTATGCTAAATTCGTTGGATCATTGTTTACCTTCCTCAAATCTGGGACCCTAAAAGGGAAACTAACAACTTGTAGATTATGACTCAGATTCATCTGACGAGTATAACAAGGACGGGGATTTGCGAACTCCCATTGCACCACCTGTGACCTCCTTAAGGATGGCTAAGGTGATTTTCCTTGCAGGTATAGCTGAATTTTAGAGCTATGAGAGGATTGATACACTTGTGAGAATGAGCGTAAACACGAGTGGAGAGAAGAGTGAAACACATGTGAGGTACACTAAACAGAATCACACACTCACAGTAAGGAAGAAAGAGAAACTACTTGTTATTTCTTTTCCAACCAAGTGGAATATGAGAACTCCTTCAGACAACGACATACATTCCTTCTCTAAGGGGGAGATAAAAGCTTATATAATAGTTTGGAGGATTCCTCAACTAAGGGGGAGAAATAGCAGGGAGGAATAAAAAAGAAAAAGGTAAAGCACATGTACACTTCATCACACCATTGTTGTTTGTAACTACGGATCCTATTATACGGGAGAGGTGGTAAACACAAGGTGATTTCCTAGTAAGGGAAGAAGCTGTTTTTCAAAAGGGGAGTACCATTGGTTTTTATCTGCGGATCCTATTGTACGGGAGATGTGGTAAACAAAGGTGATCTCCTTTCAGCAGTTGATTCTCATAGGGGGAGAAGCAAGAGAGATATGCGCTTCTCAACAGGAAATGTGGTTGTACAAAAGATGATGAAACTACTTGAAGATATGTTCAGTCTAGAGGAACATCTATTTGGAATCTGGAAAATGTTAAATATAATCCAGAACTTTTCTGCTATTTACTTTGCATTTCTGTTAACATCTTTTTCTTATTTGTTAGTTGAGTTATACTCTAGGTATTTATTGTTATTGTCTAACAAACAAATAGGGGGAGATTGAAAGGCATATGTCATAGCCTATTTGTTTATTCGAGGATTTAACTCAACTCAAATAAGAATGTAACAAGTAAATAGTGGATCTACCGTCAAACAGATCTCACAAAGTAACATCTGTCAAAGGATTCAGAAAAAAGGTTCATATACAGACTTGAGGAATTAATTCATTGGAAGAAGTTCAAGAAATTGATTAAGCCTCAGTGATACAAATCAAGATTGTTGATTTAATCAAGTGACAGAGATCTTGTCAGGGTATCAGATAATTACAGGGATTTAATATGAAGAAAATCAAGTTATCAAAGTCAAGTCATAAAGAAATGTCACGGAAGTTAGTCACTCATGAACCAGACAGTACATCGAGTGTCAACATTGAAGTGTGGAATTGATTCATAATTTTCAGAAGATTTTCAGAAGAATGGTTGATATTCAAAGAGTGGTATTAATTCTCTATTAATTAATTAAGTCATATAATTTAATTAAGAAAATAAATTATATCTGCAAAGATTAATTTATTGATTAATTGAATTAATTGATTAATTAATTTTGAATTAATATTATGAATTTTCAGAATTGATTTTGAATTTATATTCAATATTAATTCAGCATGACAATCAATTGAACTGGTATGATAATCAGATTGTCATACCGATTGTCATGCTAGTTCAGGAGATAGTCATACCGATTATCATAGTAGTACAACAGATTGTCTCACCGAAAGTTCTACCAGCTATGGGATTGTCTTTCTAGTTCAATCAATTGTCATGTCGATTGTCTTGCTAGTTCAATCAATTGTCATGCCGATTGTCTTGCCAGTTCAACAGATTGTCTCATCGATTGTCTTGCCAGTTCAAGTGGATTCTGTTGATTGATTTATTTAAAGACAAGAGCAGCAGACATGACAGATAGAACTTACGACATAATACTCTTCTAAATCAACTCAAGAACAGAAGTATCCGCCTAAAATATTTCATCTCTCAACTGCATTCAAGATCATTAATTTCTAGTAACTAAAGTTAAATCCAAACCACTAGAAATCATTCTCTTGTTCTTGTGTAACTATCTAGCGGATCAAAATCCCTAGAAATTAATCTCAAATTGCTTTTAGCATTTGATCTTTTATTGCAAAAATAGAAAAATTTCATGTCGAATTTATTCTAGATTTGTGATAATTTATTTGAGATTAATCCCTTGTAAACGATACTGTTGTTGTAACACTTTTCAAGTTTAATAATAGTTTTATTTAACTTGAATTTTGTTTCAGTTTTTTATTCCGTATTAAATTCAATTAAACGGTATAGTTTGTATTCAACCCCCTTCTACAAACATATTGGGACCTAACAATTGGTATCAGAGCCTTCTGATTAACGAACAAATTAAGATCCTAGACTTTTGTGATTTTTGAACTTCTTGTATTTTTATTTATTCAAAAGTTCATAATGACTTCACGAAAAGTTGGAACCATTAAAATTTGACTGTTTGATAAAGAAAATTATATTATGTGGAAGAAGAATATGTTGTTGTTTTTACAAGTTGCAAATCCCAAATATCTGGACTTGTTAAAGAAGGGTCCAAAAATTCCGATGGTTATTGAACCAGAGGTTATAGAAGATGATGTAATTACCAAAGCCAGAACCTATGCAAAAGATCCTGAGGATTTTACTCCTGCTGAAAAGGAAGAAGCCTCCTTGGATGCCAGCCTTCAATTAATTTTAGTTGATTCCCTTGATTCCTTGATGAACAGACATGTGATGAACTGTAAAAATTTCAAATACATTTGGGAAACTATTGAGGTAATTAATGAAGGCAGAGAGGAAGTTAGGGAGAACAAGTTAGAGATCCTAACCTCTGAGTATGAACATTTTAAATCCAATCCAGGAGAAGGAATTAATGAAGTGTTTGAGAGGTACAATGCATTGATCAACAACCTGAACATAAATGGAAAATATTATTCAATCAGGGAGGTCAACAAAAAGTTCCTTTTAACACTGCCAACTCATCTTGAACATATAATCACTGTGATAAGAGAAGCAAGAGATCTGAATGAGATTTCTTTGGAAAGGCTCTATTGTGTGTTAGCAACCTATGAGTTGGAGCAGATTCAGCAGAGGGAAGTCTACGGGAAAGGTAGAGTGGTCAGCATGTCTACTGCTCTAGTAGCTGAAGGTCAACAACAACAAAACAATCTCAACAGTCAGAGAGAATGGTACAGTCTTCCAAGGCTGAGGAAAATGTGATAGTAGCAGAATATGATCCTCCTACTACAAATCAATCTGGTGATGATTTTTACTCCTTGAAAGAGCTGGAGCAATTGGAAGATGAGTCAATGGTCCAGATTGTCAAGAGATTCTCCAATGTCAGATTCAAGAAAAATCCCAACTTCAAGTGCAAGTCCAACTACAACAGATTCCAGAAAGGTGGATCTTCATCCTCTAACACCAGCAGTGGTGGATACAAAACAGGGATGGTTTATGTGACGCCCTCCAAACCCGGGTCAGAAGTTTGGGGACCAGAACATACACACACACACACACCATATTTAAACATGTATATAAAGTATTATGTGCATTGACCCTTCTTTACACAACCACGGATCGCAACATGTTAAAGTATGAAAACAAGCCACAACCTTAACTTTTATTACATCGTACCAAATCCCAACTAGTTCAACTTACAATTGCTAATTATATCATTGTTACAATCTTGCATAACTCATCTACATTATAAAGCTCCTGCTAGCTCGATCCAACTTATCCTGGAATCTTAGCTCGCACGTTGGACTGGGAGTCCTCATTATTAACAAATTTCCTTTTTCAACTGTTGAAAACATAAATTTTTTTGCAAGAGTGAGCTTACTAGCTCAGCAAGTCATAATAGCAACAATTGGGGTTAAACAATAATCAATTGAAGTGATTCAGAAGAATCAAGTTTCTGAATAAGCAATGATTAGAATTGGATGTTCACTTTTCATTTTAAAAACCAATGTTAGGCTGCTGATCAGTCACGCACTAACCCCGAGCAAGGCTCCCGTCTTTGCTCTATATACTGGATCCAAGGCACGCATTGGCCTATTATGACCACGAATCTGGCCCAACCACGAATTTGGTCCACATTTATAAAACCATCCAATTCTAAAACAATTCAATATGATAACCAATGTAAATCAATAAGCTGAATCATAAACAACATTTATCTTGAAGCATAGGGTGATTTATAACACCATGAAGGTATAACAAGGAATTCAAAAAGATTGGCTTTCAAGCAAGGAAAGAATTAGAAAGTAGAGTACCAAGGGTTCATGGGTTCCAAGGATTGGTCTTCTGTTAAACAGGGAATAGGGGTTGGTATGTCGACCAATTCAATATCAGAAATTAGTATGTGGTAGATATGTATTTGTAGAGTAATATCGTATGTGTCTGGCTCATATCTGAGAATACAACCATCAATGGTTTATGAAGAATAAGGCTTATGGCTCAACATCAATAAGAATCAGGGTTCAAGATTGAATAGTTTAAAGCGCTTGCAATATAAAACAAGAGTTATTTTGAATAATAGCAACATGTTATGAGAAAATTTGAAAATATTTACAATATATCTTGAAGAAAGGTTCAGAAGTACTTGCCTTATCACCGATGATTTCCAACTTTACTTGTACCCATTTAACAGTTTTACTTTTCCATCACTTTTCTTCTTTTTCTATGCCTTGCCTCTATTCATCAATCACTTGCTTTCTTTTTTTCTACACTTCAGTTCTATTTATTGATCACTGGCCTTCTTTTCTATGCCTCACTTACTCTGCTAGGCATCACAAGTATCTATCAATACTCAATCTCATATCATTCTAATCTTCATATAGACGTTATAAGCTATTATCAATCCTTCATTTTACCCAAATCCGATTTACGGATTGAAAGTTATGATTGAAATAGTCAAACAATAACCATAGAGGCACATAACACATCAATCAGATAGCACGTAGCACATAGCACGCAAGATATTCGATCAAAATAATTTTTTTAAAGAAGATTCAGAGTCAAAATGATTTTCCAGGTATTTAATATAAATTTTTGAACATTTTTCAGAATTAAAACGGGGCTCCGAATCATTTAATAATTAAATAATAGGGTTCGAACACCCGAATCTGACTTTAAAATAATTTTATAATAATTATCGAGCCTTGAAAATAATTTTAAACAATATTTTTAAGCTCGAAACTATTTTTTGGAATTTTTAAATCGGAAATAAATTATTAAATCTAATAATTAAATCAATTAAAAATAATTAATAATTAATTAAATTAATTAATCAATTAATAATAAATTAACCGATTAATTAAAATAATTAAAAACTAATTAAAATTAATTAATAAATAATTTTGATTTATGTTTGAATAAATAAATAATTAAAACCATTTTCTGAATTTAAAACAAATAAATAAACATTTTCTGAATTTAAAATAAATGAAAATACAATTTTTGAAAAAATTTCAAACAAGAATCCATTTTTTGTAAATTTTTAAAACTGAAATAAGATTTTGGAAAATTGGGAAACTTCAGGGGACCAAACCGTAGTTTGTCACTCTGTCTTCCCCGTTCGCCGGCTTCGGTGGCCGGCCGCCATTAACGGCGACCACCATGCTTTCCGGCAACCTTCAGGACAGCCCGAAATCATCCCAAAATAAACGCAATTAATCCTCTCTACTGCAGAAACGTGTTCATGGCAGAAAAACTTGCATTCATTTCTTGTATGATCTAGGAAATCACCCCAAAGTTTTCCGATGACACCTCCACCGTATTCCGGCGAGGTCGAACCTGGAATCCTTTAACCTTCAAACCACCATCAATTAACTCCTTTTTACACGATGTAATTAATGATATGAACCAATTAAACCAATAACCCTCAGATCAAAAACTCTCAAATTTCAATTAAGAACATTCAAACCCTATAAACCCTAATTTTTGAATTCGAGAATCTAACTCAATTTTCTATATGTTATTGAACTCGGTTTTTGACATATAATATACTAAAATGACCTGGAAGAAAATATCTACATGATTATGCTATCAAATCATATCAAAAACATCACGAACAAAAATTCATATTTTAATTCATAAATTATTCGAAATAAAATAATTAAATCAGAAAAATTCCTTGATTTCTGGACCAAAAGTAATGGTTGATTCAGAAAGGTCTTTTCGACAGCTTCGATTTGATATATTGCACACCCGAATCGGAGTTCAATAACGCCTTCGTTCGTGCGTTTGATTTTAAAGAACGCGACATGAATTCGACATTTTCTCTGTATTTTACGAGGTTTTACTGACTGATTGTGATTATACGAATAAAATGAAATGATAAAAGGGTTATATATATTTTTGGAATATTGGTTCATTTTGTATCGTTAAATTAGTTACTTAGCCACTAAGTAACTGCAAAAATGATCCGATTTGATACCCGTACTGGATAATTATCCAACCTGGGCTTCTTATAAAACACTTTATACGAAAATAATGTAATACTATCCCGTCTATTGAAAATTTGGGTTTTGTTAATATATCTAAATAATTATTGTATCGAAAATTGTACGCCGGGCCGCGCACAGGTCAAACCGTAATCCGGATTGAAAAAGTCAAAACACGGAAAATGTCCGGAATTACCAGATTAGCTTAGGAAGGAGTTTTCGGAAGAGTTTCGGGTTGTAAAAATGTAAAAATGGTTGAAGTCAGACGATTCCCGGCTTTATAAAATAATTTTATAATTACTCAGAAAATAATTAATAAATTCATAAATCATTATAAAATCATATAACATTCTAAAAATTACCAGAAAAATTCCTTAATTATCTATATTTTATTCTGGTCATAATAAAATTAACATACTTATACTTTGCCACATATCAATATCCATATAACAACACCAATCGTCAAATATTTCACCAAAAATCACATAATAGTCAAATAATAATCAAATAATAATCATTCATCGATAATTACACGCTATGTCCCGGATATTACATCCTTCCCCCTTAAAAGGATTATGTCCTCAGAATCACTCTAAGGATCAGATAGTAACACATTCAAGTATCTCACTTTCATTTTTTTCAGGTTGATCCCTCAACCTTACAACTTTTCATAAACTTTTACTCGTAGCATCACTCATTACTTAACAGCCTCTCGCTGACTTCATATTCTATATGATGCTCATATAACTCAACTCAAGTCTCCATTTTATATATAATGGAGCTAAATTACTCTTCCTGAGTATACACATATAAATACCTTATGAATCTGCTAAATATGTGACGTTGAAGCCAACTTACTTACACTTATCCTGACTATTTTATTGTCTCAAAAGGACCAGCGTAATGCTTACTAATTACATTTTCTTTGTAATTCTAGTAATTTGTGATCATGAACGTTTGTAATAGCTACTGGTTATTGAACCCCATTTTCTCATGTTTCTCTAATCACTTAATTTAGTTCATAATCGCTTTCAATAGCATTCCAGGCTCTTTAATCGCTCTTTTAATCTTCTCGTCCATCTGCGAATGATATACTGAAACCATGGCGTATTCGATTTCTAACGTTCTCAAAATTACTCCAGAGTTAAGAATCAACGAGAAAATTTCGACTGAACATGACTGACGTACAAACTTATCACCATATCTTATTTTCCTTAATCACAATCGAGTATATTCATCGAGCGGAGATCTCTTACCATTTTGAAGAAAGTACCCTAACCTGGAGGCATCACCGACATATTTTTAACCAATATTATCATTTATTTTGGTTCTAACGAGTTCTCATACGGAACCGACTGTAATGTTTTCCTTGAAGTCTAGCCACATATAACGTTTATTCTTTCTCTATGCCATACTATCAGAAAGTCTTCTTTGACATCTATGTCTCGTATCATACCTTCGAAGTAATTTGAATCTCTTGAGTTATCAATGTTTAACCAAATTCCTATCTTTTAGTTCCGCCTTACTTAATGCCCGTTCATCTAGGAGTGGTATGTACTATTCTAGTTGGACATAATTCATCGTATTCTGAATACTCCTGTTAAATCTCAAATCACACAATATTGATCATTTATAATTAGTTTCTGGATCTGATGACGTACCACCATTTCTTCAAGCAGCAACTAACCCAGTTATTGGATAAACTGTTTATTTATAAACGAGAATGATTAGGTTTAAATAACCTATCAATAATAATACCATTAACGCTTTCCGCACCTTTGGTTCTCAGGTGACATTACTATGAAGTTTCTTGGCGAAATATATCCATCTAGTCTTTTATATCTCGCCTTAACTCCTTGACATGTGTAACATTTGCTAATCTATTTTACCATTTCTTTTTTCAAATCTGGCCCCCAGTAATTTTCCTTTAAATCCCTATACATATTGGTACTCCATGGATGGATTGAATATCTTGAGTTGTGTGCCTCTTGTAAAATTCCATTCTTCAATTCTGTCACTGGTGGAATCCCAAATTCTGGAATGAAATCTGGGAATACCTTGATCATCCTTTTGAGTATATATATATATATATATTGTAACAATTAATATCTTGACCGCCCTTGAATTTTTTTTTTTACCTTTTCTAGCAATTCTGGCTGAAAAGTCATACTATACATCCTTGCATTGTTAGGCTTGCAAACTCTGGCTTCCAATTACAACTTTTGCAATTCCTTGTATAATTCTTCTGATACTGTCAACATGTTCGGTCCTTCCTTTCTGCTTAATGCATCTGTTACTACGCTTGCTTTTTCCTGGGCGATAGCTAATCGTGCAGTTATAGTCCTTGCTCAACTCCACCCATCTTCGTTGTCTTTCATATTACCCATATTTTACCTATATCCTGGCATCTTATAAAGTTTCTTTATCACCTTTTTATTCCACTTCCTTTCCTATCTCTGTTCTTCATTCTCATAGCTCCTTCAAAACCGAACTCTTGACATTAATACTCATTTTGCTGTCATATCAAATTAGATATTAATACGAACTTTGATGCTCACAATATCCCATTCTGAAGTAAACATCAATCATCTATATTAATACTACTTCCGATGTTTAACAATAACCTAAGTATCAACATCAATCAGAAACTGAATTAAAACTGTATCTCACACTTTATCCAAAACAGAAATACTGAAAAATCATTTATTGCATGATTATCAAAATAATTTAAACATAAGACGTCCTTACTTTTCCCCAATTCCTCATTATTTTGATTTCGGATTTGAAAGTCACATCAAAATTGGACTTAATCTTATTGGAATCGATCTCCATACAACTGACCATTAATTGGTAAAATTAACCAATTAACTCACTTAATTGATCAATTACACCAAGTGATGGCTAGCTAAATGAAATCAAAGGACAATTATATATAGTCGGATTGACTGTAACAACCTTTTTCAAAAGCCGAGATCACAATTATTTGGAGTATCAACATGAATATCAATAACACACGGAAGTATACTTTCTATCTTTAAAAGTAGGGTAATTTCTAAAAATTTGGGCAGCATCTCCTTTATATTATTGATTACCAGTCGGGCTCAAGCCGACACCAAAAATCAATCAAACAACTAACAATCACTCAAACAACCAACAATCAACCTTCAAATATACCAATCCACTGCCACCTTCTAAACTCATTATGTCTCCATCAAATATAATACTAATCAGTATAACCCATATTTTAGTTCAACTTAGGATTATAGCGAACAATTATGATTATACCATGTCCTTTTTCATATCTTCTGATTATAACAGAATATCACTACTAAGTATAATTATAAATTATTCTAGAATTCTTCTAGTTCATGTTTTAAATCAAGCTTTCTACTTAACAATTAGTCCATCCTTGACAATATACACTTGTTCTTATTAATTAACTTGTTCAACTTCTGATAACTAACACCTGATCTCAACCAACACTCTTATAATCTTGTGAAAGAACTCCTTTGGTTTTAAAGCTTCACATCTTAAAAATTCTTGCAGTCAAACCACCATACCTTCATCTCCCCTTATGTCTTTCCATATTGAATCTTCTTTGCCGACCCAACTACAAGCATCAATTTTACCACAACTCACTTACTTGAGTGGGAAATGTAACACCCCCAAATCCGGGGTCGGGGATCCGGGTTGTCACGAGTTCCATTTCCCTTAATAACACTTAATCTTAATAAACAACCAACTACTGCGTACTGTGACCCCATTATATACACACACACACCACAAGTTATAGTCTCAGAGATGAATACCAAAAATAACACAAGTCATTTTATTCCATAATTATAAGCCATTACACCTTAAAAGGGTTTATGAATAAATTTACATTTCTTTGCCATTATTACAATTCATATAGATACATAAGTCTGGTACATCAGAAGTTGAAAGCCTAGCCTATTGGTAATTCCTACCTCAGCTACAACGGCATCAACGCCTATAGGAAACTGCGGAACGTTTTCTATCCGCTCACAAATTGGGAGCTTGGTCATGTTCATCTTTTCTATCTATTGTTGTATGATGAAAGAAGAAAGCAAGGGTTAGCAACAAGCCCACCGAAATAATATGTATAATAATTAACAATATATGAGCATTCTCATAGTACTCATGAAAGTCTTGGTCAAAAAGAAATGAACCAAGTTTGATCTCTTAATGCGACCAAGTCGCAAAATATTTAGTATATATGTATATATACTTTTCAAAATCTTTGAAATTCTCTGCCATATATAATATACATAGAGTTCCAGTCTATAGCTGTATAAAAATATCGTTGCAAGGTGATCTCATATATCTAACCTTGTCTCAACATTTTTCTGAAAATCTTTGTCATGCATAAGATAATCATTAACCAGATATAAGTTAAAAAGGTGAAGTTACGAGATACTCCAATATACTTATATCTTTTCTGAATACTACTTGAACTACCACCGTTCAAGGTATAAATAGTTCATCCCATAGATGAAGCTACAAGACAAACTTGTAGAGAATCAATCTTTGAAATATCATCAAAATGAAATGAAGTTACGAGATACTTCATTTGATGAAAACATCATTTTGAAAACTCGACCCTGCCAACACTCAACAATTGCCCAGCCGTAGCCTTTCTATCGAAGTGCTTTGGGTAGTGTTGCAGAAATATCCAACTGGATGATGAACTCATTACGGGAGTTTGCCGCGCCAGGAAGACCACTCATGATGATCAGTCGCAGTAATGCAACCCCACCATTTTCTACATGTAGAGGAGAACAATCGGATTTACTTGTCAACCGAACACTGGACTCCTAAGGAATGGACCGTCTTAGCGGAACTTCCGGGCCATTTGGGCCAATATAATAAGGCTGGGCCGGCACCACTCGACCACTTACACCACTCCTAGTTCAGATGAAATCCATGACTCTGAAACGTAAAGCTCATCCCCTCTTTCCCCAAGTAGAAACTTGTTGATACGGCTACACCAAGAAGTCGTATCTAGTTGGAAAGGAAAACTCACCGATGTTTCCCAGGCGATGCCTGTTAATGGATTAACTTATTCCAAGAATTTTACTTCCCGAGTGTTGGGTAAGTAATAAAAAACTCTTTTATTAAAACAACAACCTTGTTGCGAATATAAAATACATCACGGAGCCGGATCCCTCAGATTTTTGAGAGAGTATTTAAATCCCCTTTGAAAGGAAGATCTTAAATTTGAAAAAGAGTTTTGGGATCCGCTCTAACCTTCCAAAAATAGTTTTGATAAAGTTTTAAAATAATCTCTGGAAATATTTAAAGTAAGAATGATTTGATAGTATCAATTACTTTCCGAATACTTGGCAATTATCGAAACATTATTCTTTAATAAAATAAAGAATATTATTTAATAAAATAAGCGGAATCATAAGTCCTCGAATGAATATTCAAAATAATATTCATTAAATAAAATAAGCGGAGTCATAAGTCCTCGAATGAATATTCAAAATAATATTTATTAAATAAAATAAAGTTATCGAATAAACCTTATTCGATTAATAGTTTTGAAAACTATATCTATATATATATATTATACTCGGGAACATCGACTCCCGGTTTAGAAAATGTTCACCTTTGGGTCCCCTATACTAAGGGTATACGCATCTACTGCTTATCTCTAGCATAGGTATTATGCAACTTATAAGCATTTGAATCAATAATTAGATATAAAGATTTCGAAATAGGCTTGCATATAAATATCATATCACATGCTCCAATATATCGCAAGACTTTGCTAATAATAACCATGCACTTATCACAAGATAATGCATATGCATATATACAACACAACAACAGTATAACGAGTAGAATACTTGCCTGAGTGCTCCCGGATAGACTTAAGCTTAGAGTGGGTCTGTTAACCTATGAACAACAACATAAGTCGGAATTAAAGCCCGGTCGCTTAAGAAACTAGACTTTAAAAAATTGAACCCTAATGTTCGCTTATGGTCACTCCTACGCTTAACGAATCACATAAGTCGTTCGAGTACACTCAGCTCCACCATTTTTAATAAATTAACCATTAAGAATTTTAAGACGATTCTTTCGCGAGTACTCTACCAACTGCCTAATCCACTTTACATAATTGTTTCATACTCCAATTAGTCATTTAAGGGCCTTAACCAAGGTTTCAAAGTAAGGCGAGGGGTAATGGTTCATTCGCGAAACGCCGTTACTTAAAACGGTCGTTTCTCCTAAACCGTACATCGGATTCAAGCGAACCACATATCAAAACGAAGCTCGTAACATGAACTATCTATACATGGCAATGGTCAGAATCTTACAGTGAGTTCACGGGCCTGAAGGTAAGAACTAAAACAGTCTAAGGTAAATCGGGCATTACGACGACTATGTTTACGCGATTACCAAAGTTTTAAACCATTCCAAACAACCACAATACAACTCACAATCAATAATACAACCAACCCACATTCAAACCTTACCACATCAGTCCCAACATCTCAAGATTTTCCAATTTATTCAACCCTAAACATGAACTACTAACTATACTTAAGTTTCATTAACTATAAACAAGATTCAATCATCCAAATCACTACAAACCCAACCAAACTTGAAACACACACGCATCATGCTTCTCATATACTATAACAATCAAAGTAAAGCTTATGGTTTGAAGTTTTTTATACGTTCTTGAAGCTTTTAATCAATGAAAGATCCTTGGAATGTCCATAGAAGCCTTGATATATGCTTAAGCTACCTTGACCTTATAAATAAAATCAAGAATCAAAAGTTTGTTCTAGAAAGTTACTATTCACCCTAAACTAAAATGATTATTTGAGCTAGTAAACCTTGGATTCAAGCACTCAAACTACTTGCTCTTCTTAGTTATGAAATATAGGAGCTATAGAGACCAACCTCTTGATTTATGATGGAGTGAAGCTTGAGTTTTGAAATTTTCCTTCTTGTTTAAAGAAGAAAAGCTGAGGCAATGAAGGAGAAGAAGAAGAAATAGCTTCTTGATTTGTGTTTTGATGATTTGTGTGGTGTTTAGCTTGGTTACATGGAATTTACCATGGTGAAAAATGTGTGGCTCACAATCAACCAACCAATCCTTTCCACTTGTCATGCTTATGTCATCAAGCTTAGGTCATCATGTTACACTTGTCTTCTTCTTGTTGGTGTGATGACATCATCATCACTAACCTCTTTGATTAACCCTTAATTACTTGGCTAATGACCGCTTATCTGTTATACGGTTCGCTTAACTTTTGTTCGCGTTTATCGTTCGAGGGATCATATCTGGGATCTTATTACTTGGGTTCCCCTAAACCTTTTTCAATATTTTATATTGCTTATATGATCCTCTCTTATAATTCTTGAATTTAAATCCTTTTAATCATGTTACCTTATACTCAATTCTTTCGGTATCTGGTGGATTTTCGGGAAAAATCAAAGTGTTCGAATTTGGATTCTGACGATCTTTACATACATTTATTTACTTTATGGAATACTAATACGATGTTAGAATTTCCATAATAGTACTCCTATATAGTGTGGTCTGATAATTTTCCTTAATCAGCATCATCAACAAAAGTTACTATTCATCAGGGTTTCAAAAATTCCAAAAATTGGGGTTATTACAGTCTCCCCTCCTTAAAAGGATTCCGTCCCGGAATCAGATAGAAAATGAATAGGGATACTCTCTTAGCATTGCAATTTCTAACTCTCAAGTAAATTTTCCCACATTGTGGTTCTACCATCAAACTCTGACTAGTTTGATAACCCTTCTCCTAAGCATTTGTTCATTTTTAATCTATAACCCTTCCTGGTTGCTCCATATAGGTTACGTCTGGTTGCATGTCTATGCGCTCATATGCCCCTATTTGTATGGAATCCGAATTACACTTCCTTAACATTGATACGTGGAACACGTTATGAACTTGCTACATGTTCAGGGGTAGGGCTAGCTCATATGCTAGCTTCCCAATACGTCTTAATATATCCAAGGGTCCAACAATTCGTGGGCTTAGCTTTCCTTTCTTTCCGAACCTCATCCATCCTTTCCAAGGGAATACCTATAACAACACTAGGTCCCCTACTTCCTATTCTTTGTCCTTTCGTGCCAAATCAACATACTTCTTATGTCCGTCTTGGGCTACTACCAGCCGTCCTCTGATTAGATCTATTATATCCTTGGTCCTTTGGACTACTGCGGGTCCGAGCATCTTGCGCTCTATAACTTCATCCTAACATAAGGGAGATCGACATTGTCTGCCCTCAAGGATCTCATAAGGCGATACCTCGATACTGACATACGATCTATTATCGTAAGAAAACTCAATCCGCGTTAAGTGATCATTCCAAATTCTTTCAAGTCTATTGCACAGACTCTCCTCATAGCTTCTAGCATTATAGCTTTTGCTTCTCAATACCCATTCTTTCCCAGTTCGTAATCGTTACTATCTTCCGTATATAATATTATTCTAGATATACCTTTACTCGCTAGAGTTTTATAACCTTATAATAATCGTGTCAATCTTAGTATCACGAATACGTTTCCATTCCGAATACCACCATACTTGGTACCACTTCATCTCTAGCTGCCTCCATCTTCGAAAGCTTGGTCCTTCATGTAGAAGTAAAAGAATTTATTGAGAGATCACTATGATCATGAACAGTGGTTCTATTGCATAGTTAGTACAGAAGGTGGCCAACCTTTAGTACTTGACAAGCAATTAAACAATAGATGGTATCCTACTAGGCTTCTATCACACAGATAGATAGTCATTCGACAATACCTCCCCTTCTAGAAGGGTTGTTCTTCTCAGCTTATATGAAATAAAAAGGAGAGAAAAGAACGAATTTAAGAGCATTATATAAAAAAAATATACTGCCATAAAATATCTGGCTTGGAATCTACCTCTGAACTATAGAGGTTTATCAAAGGAGAATGAAACATAAGTATCTATATCAATATCCAGTATCATCACATCACAATTCACGTGCCTGAATATTTTTGCTATTCCGTCCATCATTCTATGATCCCATGCTCTTGCTTGAGGTTATAAACAATCATCGTTGAAACTCCCTCGATAGCGAAAATCGAATCTGGGATTTCATTCTAGACATCATCGTTACTAGAATTATATGCTTGCACTGCAACCTTCCTCGTATAGTAATACAGCTCTCTATTCATAAGAAGGAATAAATATTCAATAGGTAGATAATCAACTTAATTAGTCTATCAATGATAACTTATGCATCACCACGACCCGATTAGTGGTACTCAATCTCAACATCCATTCTAATACAACTCTTCCGGTTGTAATCGGCTCATTACTCGCAGAATCATTACTGCATTACTATGGTCCATTGGTGACCTACTGTAGTCATTCATTTTCCTCGGAATCTTAATACCTAATCATTCGGAGTCCATATCTACCGTATCAAATTTTTTTAAGGAGTTAATATAATCACCATTCATGATTCATGAAGAACACTCCAGATCCTGACGTACATTCATGACATGAAGCAGATAAAATTGCAGAAGAGTTTCAATCAAAGCAATGATAGCAGGTTAATACCATTCTTAATCATATGCCTTCAATAGAAGACTTAACTCATAGGTTTGTTTAGTCCTTTTTGAAACATGGTCCTGGCTTATTCTCAAGATAGGACCTTCTAAGATATGTAGTCCGGTCACAGCGATAACGTGAATTAAATCTTTACCAAACTACTATTATGGTTGAGTATCGTACAATCATCAGAAGGAATGTCAATCTTTCACACCATAATACCACCTTCACGGCTTTAACCATCGTTACTGTATTCCTCTGGCACGAGCGCTTATAATTGTCCTCTTACACTTAGAGTGTCGGCCACCTCTTTGGCCTTTCTTGATAGTAAAATTTCCTTACAATCAATGTCATTTTAACCACCTCCAACTAATTTTTCTACCTCATTTCAATCACTGCTTATGTGAAAATGCTTTTCTTCAGTCCTGGTGAGAAAAAAAATCACCATTTTTCCATTACTCATTGCCTTAGTCTTTAGATGTGAACATTGTCACGACTGACTCTCGATCATACTTAGGACGTCTCTTATCTTGGGTCCTTGTTTTCACCAATCTCACCCTCATTGGGTCAATCTATACTTTCTTATGGTTCAACACGTGCCCCACCTGGCATTATTATAATTACGTCATATTTCCTTTATCAAAATTTATATGCTTGAGAACTTTGAATACTACCTTTCTCCTTGTAAGACCTCTAAGGTTATCCTTGAATCGTTCCTCCTGTATTCCCTAGATACAGGGCATATCAAAATATCATTTACTAATGCTAGAACCATTGTCTATATACTTCTGAAAAATTTCTCATCTGATCCTTAAAGGTTGTTGTTACCTTAATCCTTTCCAATTCATACGGTCAAAACTCATACTATCCATATTAAGGGTGAAATGCCAACCTTTATGCATTCCCCTAGGAGTCATTTTAAGTTACCGAGGTTCTATCCTTAATTCTACCTTTAAAAAGGTACATGCATCCTTTCATGGATAAATAAAGTCATATATCCCTGATAAGGGTATCTTATTCAATCATTTCCACCTCGATAGTCTATACCAAATTTCACAATAGCATTCTTATTCAAGTTGAGGTCAATCCATATGGCCTCCAAAAGATAAAAAATGGTTATCCGCTTTTTTTTCCTGATTTGGTAATGATCACATGGATGTTCTGGAAGATATTGGTCGTGTTCAACGTGAACTTCTTCTTATTAAATCCTTATTTACTTTTGTTGTTTATCTCAACAGTCATCTCAATGTTGGGATATCTTTCATACCTGGCGTCTCCCTTTCTGGGTATCATGCCCCCGGTCTTACACTTCACTTTCTTGAAGGTCACTTCCTTCATCCAATTTTCCTAATTTCTTACTTTCTTGTCTCATCAGTCTATTCGCGTTTACTTGTTTATCCTTCGAACTATCTCAAGGTTTCCTCGAATCCTCCCAACTTAAAGGGGATAAAATATATGTATCTTTCATGCCTTCATCCATCAGCTTTAACTCATGGTGAATCACTCTCATCCTGACGATTACATACTTTTCTATTTCTATTGCTACGAGTCTTTAGGGTTTCCTCATATCTAACTCCCTTATCATTCCTCCAAGTCTATTGCCTTTATATTCCTTTCCACTTCAGTTTCTTTTTATCTACCTCTCTCTTGCAATCATTTCACGAACCCACTAATCATTGAATTCAAACATCACGTCGTTCTGGGATCCTAGTCCTTAGAACAAATCTTGACAACTTTTATAATCTTTGATTCATAATTTATCATACCCGTCCGCCTTTATTTCGGCTCTAAAGCTTCTACACTATCTCCATAACCTTGGGAAGTACTTTTCCGAAATAATTGACTGAACTTTAATCAGTTTATTATAACCTCTGGCTCTGTGCCTTTCTTGGTCTTTCACCAGCGGGTGGCCTCTCTCTTAGGAAGATAAGTGACAAAAACAGTCTTTTACGCTTCGTCAATCATTTAGAATCTCAAATGATTCCTAAATTTCCTTTAGCCAGGCTCTTGCCTCGACTGGGTCAGCTTGTTCCTTGGAACTCTGAGAGCTTAGTGACTTAAAGGTCCTACAACAATTTCTCACCGCTTTGTTTCCTCAGGGTGGTGGTTGGGGATAATAGTCTAAGTTCTGTCTAGAAAGGTCCATGAATTGTCGTATAGGAGTACCGTCTCGGGTCTCCTTTCCTTACTCGATTTCTGTTTCCTTAGTCTGAACGTTCCCTCCTCCTCCCCATAATCGGGGTCATCCTACATGTTTTAAATCCTCATTTTCCACTTCATTATGTTATGGGTTCCTTCTATCTTGATGGCGACCTCCCTGACTATCACGTTCATGGTTTGCTCTAAATCTTATTCCTCAAACTAGCTTTCATCTAAGATCTCATCTTTAAGCTCTTGAACATTTGGAACCCAAATTCTGTAGGAACACCTCATTATTCCCTTATCATCTTTCTCGGTATTAATCTCTTCTCCAGTCATCGGCTCTCTGCCTTCATTCATCAATTTTTCTTGGCACAATATGATCTTTTTCAATAATTCGGGCTGTATTACAATCTCAAATAGCTTTTCGGTACCGGCTCCGGTTACCTTCACTTTTATTTCCATTTTCTCGAAATCTTTTATCTACTCTTCTGAGGACATTATCATCTTGAGTCTTTCCTTTCTACTAAGGGCGTTAGCCACCATATTGGCTTTCCCTGGATGATAAAGAATCTCATAATCGTAATCCTTGTTTAGCTCTAACCACCTCCTCTGGCGCATCTTGAGCTCTTTCTGCGTGGAAATGTACTATAACTGTAATAACCCCAATTTTTGAGAAATTTTGAAACCCTTATGAATAGTGTTTTTGCTGAACGAGAAAACTTTTCATGCCACGCTATGTAGGGGTTCTGTTATTGATCTTATGGGATATTATTAGTACTCTATGAAGTATATAAGTGTATGTAAAGATCGTCAGAATCCAATTCCGAACACTATGGTTTTTCCCGGAAATCCACAAGATACGGAGAGAATTGAGTATAAGGTAACAGGATAAAAAGGATTTAAATTAAAGGATTATAATAGAGGATCATAAAAAGGAATATAATGTATTGAGAAAGGTTAAGGGAACCTAAGTAATAAGATCCCGAGTATGATCCTTCAAACGATAAACGAGAATGAAAGTTAAGCGAACCGTATAACAGATCAGCGGTCATTAGGCAAACGATTAGGAAGTTAATCAAAGGGATTAGTTGGAATGATGTCATCCAACCAATAGAAAGAGGACAAGGAAGGGAGAATGACATCATGAGGATGATATAAGCATGACATGGGAAGGAAGGAGGTGTGGTTGAATGAGAACCACACAAATTCAAGGGCAAGAAGGTAATTGACTAAAGCAAGCACAAAAACCAAGCAACCAAGCCAAGCAAAAATCATTTTCATCAAAAATCAAAAGCAACCAAGGCTTTTTTCATGAAGCTCTCGGGTGGTTTTCTTAAAATTTGAAGATCCAAGCTCCACCACTTACTATTTAGCAAGGTAATTATCTAAGCTTCCCCATGGATAGTTACATACTTCCTATAAGTTTAAGCTTCTAATTCCAAGCCAATCTTTTTCTATAAATCAAGGAAGAAGATGGTGAATAGTAACCTTCAAGAAATAACTTTAGTTTTCTTGAATTTTTATGAAAGATTAAGGTTATACAAGCAAGGATCAAGGTTCTTTTAGGCATTCAAAGCTCTTGGGTTGTGTTAGGAAGCTTCAAGGAGGTATAAACAACTTTCACCTTTAACTTATAGTTTGAACTTTGAGTTTTGATGAGTTCATGGATGGATTAATGTATATATAGAAATATCCATGTATGTATAGCAAGATCCATGTATGTTAGATAGTTTGGTTGAATTTGTGGTGATTTTGGATATGAATCTTGGTTAATGGTTAATGAATCTTAAGTTATGGTTAGTAGATCATGTTTGTGGTTGAATAAGTTGGAAAACCTTGAGATTATGGACTGACTTTGCCTTGATATAAGTTGTGTTTGAGGTATTGATGATGGTTGGGTGGTTTGTAGTGAATTGGTAAAGAATTGGAGTGGTATAAATATTGGTAATCGCGTAAACATAGCCGTCGTAACGTCCAATTTTCTTTGGACTGTTTTTGTGCATAGCATTAGGACCCGAGAACCCCCTGCTAGATTATGACCACTGCCATGTTTAGATAGCTCATGTTACGAGCTTCGTTTTGATATGTAGTTCGTTCGATTCCGATGCACGGTTTAGGAGAAACGACCGTTTCAAGTAACGGCGTTTCGCGAACGAAACTTTTTCCCTCGCCTTACTTTGAAACATAGGTTAAAGACCAAAAAGGACTAATTGAAGTATGAAACATTTTTGGTAAGTGTGTTAGGCAGTTGGTAAGACACTCGCGAAGGAATCGCCTTAAAACTCGTAAAGGTTAAATTATTAAAAATGGTGGAGCCGAGGGTACCCGAGTGACTTAAGCGAATCAGTGAGCGCAAAACGAGCGTTAGAGTCTAAGTTAGTTAAAGTATAGATTTACAAGTGACTTTGGTTTAATTCCAACTTACTTGTTGCTTATAGGTTACCAGACTCGTCCCGAGCCATTCGTAACCCCCAGTCGCTCAGGCAAGTTTTCTACCCGTTATACTGTTGTTGTGATGTAAATATATGTATATGCATTATCTTGTGATATTGCATGATTGTTATTAGCAAATTTTGCGATATATTGGAGCATGCTAATATGGTATATATGCATGTCTGTTTCGTAATCTGGTTATCTATCTGTTGATTTCAATGCTTATAGTTGCATAATACCTCTGCTAGAAATAAGCAAGTAGTTGCGTATACCCTTAGTATAGGGGATAAAAGGTGAACATATTTCTAAACCGGGAGTCGATGTTCCCGAGTATATTATATATATATATTTATATATATATATATATATATGGATATAGTTTTTAAAACTATGGATCGAATAAGGTTTATTCGATACCTTTATTCTATTATTTGAATATTATTTGAATATTCATTCGAGGGCTTATGACTCAGTTTATTTTATTATTTGAATATTATTTGAATATTCATTCGAGGGCTTATGACTCAGTTTATATTATTTATTGAATATTATTTGAATATTCATTTGAGGATCTATGACTCCGATTATTTGCTGAGATATATTCTTTATTTTATTAAAGAATAATGTTCAATAATCAAACTTATTTTCGATTATTCAAATAAAGATTATTCTTTATGGGAATATTATTTAAATAATAATATTCAGTCATTTTCTAAATATTCTGGGGACTGATTTACTTCATTAAATCAGCCTTACTCCAAACACTCTTTAAAGTGTTTTCGAGTCTTCAAAATGATTTTTTTAAAAGTTAGAGCGGATCCCAAAACTCATTTTTATATTTAAGATCTTCCTTTTTAAAGGGGATTTAAATACTCGTTCAAAACCTGGGGAATCCGGCTCTGTGGTGTATTTTATATTCGCAACAAGGTTGCAGTTTTGGCAAATGAATTGATTACTTACCCAACGTTCGGGAAGTAAGTCCATCTATTGAGTCGGCATAAGCAACATGGGCGCAGTGGGCGTCCATGATAGTGTAAGTGGCTCAGTGGGAGTCCATCAAATGCATAAGTGGCTGAGTGGCAGTCCAGCATAAGGTCTTAATTACGACCAGGGTGATGACCAGTGGGGAATTCGTCCATCTACTAGTAGAAAAGGTTACTTATGGGTATCTTTGCCTGATCAGCAAGATATCTGGTTTATGCCAAAGGTTTTCTTTTCCTTCCAAATTCATTGGATATTGCAACTCTGTTCATACTTTACATAACAGAGGTTCCAGGAAATGTTTTAGAGATATATATATGTGGATATATATATATCGGGACTAAATAAAGTATCTCATAACTTTTTCATTCAATAATATTTCAAAGATTGAATCTATTCAAGTCTTATCTTGTGGTCTCATCAGTGGGATGAACTTTTGAAACTGGTTATAACTTGAACGGTGGTAGTTCAAGTAGTATTGGGAAAGATATAAGTATATTGGGGTATTTGGTAACCTCATCTTTTAAACTTATATCTAATTAATAATTGTCTTATGAATGACAAAGATTTTCAGAAAAACGTTGAGACAAGGTTAGATATATGAGATCACCTTGCAACGATATTTTTTATATATACAGTTATACACTGGGATTTTGTGTATATTATGCATGGAAGAGGACTTCCAAGATTTTGAAAAGTATATATGTATATATATATATACTGAATATTTTGCGACTTCATCGCATTAAGATATCAAACTTGGTTCATTTCTTTTGACCAAGACTTTCATGAGTATTATGAGTAGACTCATATATTGTAAATCATTATACATATTATTTTGGTGGGCTTGCTGCTCACCCTTGCTTTATTTCTTCATCACACAACAACAGTTAGGAAAGATGGCCAGACTCCAGCAGACCCAGCGCAAGCGCGTGGGAAGCGTCCCGCGTCTTCCCGTTGATGTTGTAGCTGCTATAGCTGCAGAGGTAGATCTATTGTAGATCAGACCATCTACTTTTGAGAATCAATTATGTATAATTATAACTTGTGGCAGATAATGGCAATTAACTGTAAATTTATCAAGTAATCATTTTGGGTTGTAATAACTTTTAAATTGTGGATTCAAAGACTTGTACTTATTTAAATTTCATCTCTGAGACTATAACGGGTTGTGGTGTGTGTTAGTGTGGGGTCACAGCATAAGGTTATTATTATTAATTAAGTGAAGTGATATTGTGGAAAGAAAGACCGTGACGACCCGGATCCTCGACCCCGGATCTGGGGGTGTTACAATAACTCTTACGGTTTGTGTAAATCTCGCACTTCTCTCCATACAAGTAGTGCCTCCAATCTTTAGGGATAAAATATTGCCACGAGCCCAAGCTCATGGGTGGGGATATCGAACTTTATATTCCCTTAATTATCTTGACGCGTACGCGATTACCTTGTTGTGCTGTATAAGAAGCACCCTAATTCCTTATGCAAAGCATCACTACACATCACAAAATCTTCTTTTCCATCCGGCAACGCCATCATAAGGGTCGTCACCAACCTTTGCTTCAGTTCTTAAAAGTCGTCTCGCATTTCTCTGTCCATTCGAACTTCTCAGTCTTACGAGTAAGCCGCGTTAAAGGGGCTACTACCTTTACAAATTTGAAAGAACCTCCGGTAGTGACCGGCCAATCCTACCTCTGGTAGTCGTCCTAACCATGGTCATCAATTCCTCAGTGGTCCTTTATTCATTCTTGTCAGGATCCTCCACGACAACAATCTCTTCTAGGAAAACATCCTCAACCGCTACATCCTCAATATGAACATCATCCGGTCCCTCGTTAGGATGCTCTATTGGATCCACAATCTGATCCCCAATATATAGAAAAAACATCATTGTATTATTGCTCTTGAACTTTAGGGTTCGGAGTCCCACTACCATACACGATAACGAACTACGCTTCTTTCACGATATTTATAAGGGTTCCCATAAGGGTCTTAACTGTCAGTACTACATTCGGTAGTCCGACTATGAACTTGGAAAGAGTTCTTATTTATCTTAGTGAACTTATTATTTTAACGTCACTTCATCTCTGCGGTTTATAACGCTTAGCTCTGATACCATTTCTGTAACACCCCCAAATCCGGGGTCGGGGATCCGGGTTATCACGAGTTCCATTTCATTTAATAACACTTAATCTTAATAAACAACCAACTAATGCGTACTGTGACCCCACAATACACACACACACACCAAAAGTTATAGTCTCAGAGATGAATACCAAAAATAACACAAGTCATTTTATTCCACAATTATTACAATTCATATAGATACATAAGTCTAGTACATCAGAAGTTGAAAGCCTAGCCTATTGGTAATTCCTACCTCAGCTACAGCGGCATCAACGCCTACAGGAAACTGGGGAACGTTTCCTATCCGCTCGCAAATTGGGAGCTTGGTCATGTTCATCTTGTCTATCTGTTGTTGTGTGATGAAAGAAGAAAGCAAGGGTGAGCAACAAGCCAACTGAAATAATATGTATAATAATTAACAATATATGAGCATTCTCATAGTACTCATGAAAGTCTTGGTCAAAAAGAAATGAACCAAGTTTGATCTCTTAATGCAACCAAGTCGCAAAATATTTAGTATATATCTATCTGTTGTTGTGTGATGAAAGAAGAAAGCAAGGGTGAGCAACAAGCCAACTGAAATAATATGTATAATAATTAACAATATATGAGCATTCTCATAGTACTCATGAAAGTCTTGGTCAAAAAGAAATGAACCAAGTTTGATCTCTTAATGCAACCAAGTCGCAAAATATTTAGTATATATGTATATATACTTTTCAAAATCTTTGAAATCCTCTGCCATGTATAATATACACAGAGTTCCAGACTATAGCTGTATAAAAATATCGTTGCAAGGTGATCTCATATATCTAACCTCGTCTCAACGTTTTTCTGAAAATCTTTGTCATGCATAAGATAATCATTAACCAGATATAAGTTAAAAAGGTGAAGTTACGAGATACTCCAATATACTTATATCTTTTCTGAATACTACTTGAACTACCACCGTTCAAGGTATAAATAGTTCATCCCATAGATGAAGCTACAAGAGAAACTTGTAGAGAATCAATCTTTGAAATATCATCAAAATGAAATGAAGTTACGAGATACTTCATTTGATGAAAACATCATTTTGAAAACTCGACCCTGCCAACACTCAACAATTGCCCAGCCGTAGCCTTTCTATCGAAGTGCTTTGGGTAGTGTTGCAGAAATATCCAACTGGATGATGAACTCATTACGGGAGTTTGCCGCGCCAGGAAGACCACTCACGATGATCAGTCGCAGTAGTGCAACCCCACCATTTTCTACATGTAGAGGAGAACAGTCGGATTTACTTGTCAACCGAACACTGGACTCCTAAGGAATGGACCGTCTTAGAGGAACTTCCGGGCTGGGCCGGCGCCACTCGACCACTTACGCCACTCCTAGTTCAGATGAAATCCATGACTCTGAAACGTAAAGCTCGTCCCCTCTTTCCCCAAGTAGAAACTTGTTGATACGGCTCCACCAAGAAGTCGTATCTAGTTGGAAAGGAAAACTCACCGATATTTCCCAGGCGATGCCTGTTAATGGATTAACTTATTCTAAGAATTTTACTTCCTGAGTGTTGGGTAAGTAATTAAAAACTCTTTTATCAAAAAAGCAACCTTGTTGCGAATATAAAATACATCATGGAGCCGAATCCCTCAGATTTTTGAGCGAGTATTTAAATCCCCTTCGAAATGAATATCTTAAATTTGAAAAAGAGTTTTGGGATCCGCTCTAACCTTCCAAAAATAGTTTAGATAAAGTTTGAAAATAATCTCTGGAAATATTTAAAGTAAGAATGATTTGATAGTATCAATTACTTTTCGAATACTTGGCAATTATCGAAACATTATTCTTCAATAAAATAAAGAATATTATTTAATAAAATAAGCGGAATCATAAGTCCTCGAATGCATATTCAAAATAATATTCATTAAATAAAATAAGCTGAGTCATAAGTCCTCGAATGAATATTCAAAATAATATTCATTAAATAAAATAAAGTTATCGAATAAACCTTATTCGATTAATAGTTTTGAAAACTATATCTATATATATATAAATATAAATATATATATATATATATATATATATATTATACTCGGGAACATCGACTCCCGGTTTAGAAAATGTTCACCTTTGGGTCCCCTATACTAAGGGTATACGCATCTACTGCTTATCTCTAACATAGGTATTATGCAACTTATAAGCATTTGAATCAACAATTAGATATCAAGATTTCAAAATAGGCTTGCATATAAATATCATATCACATGCTCCAATATATCGTAAGACTTTGCTAATAATAACCATGCACTTATCACAAGATAATGCATATACATATATACATCACAACAACAGTATAACGAGTAGAAAACTTTCCTGAGTGCACCCAGATAGACTTAAGCTTAGAGTGGGTCCGATAACCTATGAACAAAAACATAAGTTGGAATTAAACCCTGGTCGCTTAAAAAACTAGACTTTAACAAATTGAACCCTAACGTTCGCTTATGGTCACTCCTACGCTTAACGAATCACATAAGTCGTTCGAGTACCCTCGGCTCCACCATTTTTAATAAATTAACCATTAAGAATTTTAAGACAATTCTTTTGCGAGTACTCTATCAACTTCCTAATCCACTTTACATAATTGTTTCATACTCCAATTAGTCATTTAAGGGCCTTAACCAAGGTTTCAAAGTAATGCGAGGGGTAATGGTTCGTTCGCGAAACGCCGTTACTTAAAACGGTCGTTTCTCCTAAACCGTACATCAGATTCAAGCAAACCACATATCAAAACGAAGCTCGTAACATGAACTATCTATACATGGCAATGGTCAGAATCTTACAGTGAGTTCACGGGTCCTGAAGTTAAGAACTAAAACAGTCTAAGGTAAATTGGGCATTACGACGGTTATATTTACGCGATTACCAAAGTTTTAAACCATTCCAAACAACCACAATCCAACTCACAATCAAAAATACAACCAACCCAAATTCAAAACCTTACCACATCAGTCCCAACATCTCAATATTTTCCAATTTATTCAACCCTAAACATGAACTACTAACTATACTTAAGTTTCATTAACTATAAACAAGATTCAATCATCCAAATCACTACAAACCCAACCAAACTTGAAACACACACGCATCATGCTTCTCATATACTATAACAATCAAAACCACTCCTAAAAATTCAAAGTAAAGCTTATGGTTTGAAGTTTTTTTATACGTTCTTGAAGCTTTTAATCAATGAAAGATCCTTGGAATGTCCATGGAAGCCTTGATCTATGCTTAAGCTACCTTGACCTTACAAATCAAATCAAGAATCAAAAGTTTGTTCTTGAAAGTTACTATTCACCCTAAACTAAAATGATTTATTTGAGCTAGCAAACCTTGGATTCAAGCACTCAAACTACTTGCTCTTCTTAGTTATGATATATAGGAGCTATAGAGACTAACCTCTTGATTTATGATGGAGTGAAGCTTGAGTTTTAAAATTTTCCTTCTTGTTTAAAGAAGAAAAGCTGAGGCAATGAAGGAGAAGAAGAAGAAATAGCTTCTTGATTTGTGTTTTGATGATTTGTGTGGTGTTTAGCTTGGTTACATGGAATTTACTATGGTGAAATATGTGTGGCTCACAATCAACCAACCAATCCTTCCCACTTGTCATGCTTATGTCATCAAGCTTAGGTCATCTTGTTACACTTGTCTTCTTCTTGTTGGTGTGATGAAATCATCATCCACTAACCTCTTTGATTAACCCTTAATTACTTGGCTAATGACCGCTTATCTGTTATACGGTTCGCTTAACTTTCGTTCGTGTTTATCGTTCGAGGGATCATATCCGGGATCTTATTAATTGGGTTCCCCTATACATTTCTCAATATTTTATATTGGTTTTATGATCTTCTCTTATAATTCTTGAATTTAAATCCTTTTAATCATGTTACCTTATACTCAATTCTTTCGGTATCTGGTGGATTTTCGGGAAAAATCAAAGTGTTCGAATATGGATTCTGACGATCTTTACATACATTTATTTACTTTATGGAATACTAATACGATCTTAGAATTTCCATAACAGTACTCCTATATAATGTGGTTTGATAATTTTCCTTAATCAGCATCACCGGCAAAAGTTACTATTCATCACCAGATTGATTGGGGATCGTTTTCTGATTGATTGGGGATCGTTGTCTATATCTGATAACCCTAAAGAGGGAAGGCACATAGATATAAGATCATACAGATTGATTGGGGCTCGTTTTCTATATCTGATAACCCTAAAGAGGGAAGGCACACTGATATATAAATCATAAAACATGATTTTATAATTTCTCTACAATCCATAACAATTTACACATAACAGTTATTTCTATATATTTAAGTATCGTATCATATTAATCGCATACCAAATAAGCAAAACCATTTAAACAATTATAAAGTTGATGAATCAAGAACAACTCACCGGAGTCCCTGATGAATGCTATGCCCTATTTCGACTTCCCCGTCATCCTGGGCTCTGCAACTCCTGGCGTCTCAACGGACTATCTACCGTTCCTTGTTTCTTCATCTTTATAATTATTATAATAGTAGATGTTTATTAGGTACTTGATCTATATGAATTTCAGCTTAAATATATATATATATATATCATATGAATTTCAGCTTAAATATATATATATATATATATATATATATATATATATAAACTGTATGTTATCTTGTTATAGATTGCAGAGGTGAGGTTTTTAGCTTGCCATTAATGTATATAGAAAAGAAATTTGTATAAGAAAACTCAGAGAGAAAACAACTTAAGCAAGTGATGGATTTTTTAAACTCATGAAAATACTGAAGCTTCTTTTGTTACAATTCTCCTCTTTTATAGAAGGAGAGATTTCTATTACATGATATGCTTTTCCGACATAATATTTTTTTTCTTTCAATTTTTGCAATTTTTTCTTCCGTCTTCTTTTTCTTCTGTCTTCTTTTGCAATTTTTTCTTCCGTCTTCTTTTTCTTCTGTCTTCTTTTTTCTTTATGTCCTCTTTTTCAACTTTTGCAACTTTTTCTTCTGTCTTCTTTTGCAACTTTTTTCCGTCTTCTTTTTCTTCTGTGCCTGCTTTCTCTTTTTATTTCTTCCACTCTTTTTGAAGCCTTATGTCTTTTGTCTTTTATCTGGGATTCCGTAATTTTTGCCTGTTTCTGTTTGCTAATATATTACAGTCACCAATTTTCATTGGGCCGTAGAAACATATATTACAGTCACCAATTTTCATTGGGCCGTAGAAACATATATTACAGTCACCAATTTTCATTGGGCCGTAGAAACATATATTACAGTCACCAATTTTCATTGGGCCGTAAAAACATTTTCTAATATGTTATGGTCACCAAACTTTGTTTGGGCCATAAGATTACTATAATATTACATGTTGAAATAACAAGAGTTATTACAATCTTACTCAAAAGGATTAGAACATGCTCCTTCCTTTACTAAGGGTTTTAAAACTACTACAGTCTTCTTTCTTTGTCCTGTAATAATATCCTTGAAAAACTCGTTGGTTTTTGGTGCATGATTGTAACTTCCACCTGTTATCCTGTTATGCATACCTGCTAAATCACTTGTATCTGTTTTCAAAACATCATTATTATAATATAATGTTAGTATTTCTTCTACGTCTCCCTTCGTACTTGTTCCTAATACGCATGCCTTCCTTCCTTTTATAAGATCTTCAAGTTTGGATTTTAGAACTGATAATCCAATTGCTCTTTTATTTGACATCCATTCTTGAAATCCTTCTATTGTGCATGGCATAGGGGACTTGAGACTAGTATTATCGCCTTCTATAGTAGTATTCCTTCCATACTTGAATATCTGACATATTATTATTGGTTTTCCTACAAAGTCGGTACAAGCATCAAATACCTGCACTCCATATATTCCTCCTGGTCCATATGATTGCATCATTGCACTAACGCTTTCAACTATTAGTGGTGGAAGTTTTGATATACTTTTTAATGTTTCATCAACCATGATTTTATCAATAAATCCCAACATTAATAAGCTTTCTACCACTTTAGGATCAACGTCTTCTTTGTAAATATACCTTGGATATTTACTAAACTTTCCAGTTCTGAGGATGGTATTATTGGACTTGTAGTCGTAAAATTTTGTTATCTTTTCAAAGGCTTCTATATATTCTTTTGGTTATTTAATTCTGTCTGATATAGAAACTTGAAGTTTTGGTTGTTCTGGTTTGGATATTTCTGTTTGGGTAAGGGTTGATATTGTAGGAGTTGTAGCTAGTCTTGATACAAAAGTTTGGGGTGTAATATTTTTGGTAAGTTTTATAGCTCCTTCAAGATTTTTTATGAGGTTATTAACTTCTTGGGTCAAGGTTGCAATTTGTTCATTCTTCCTCTTGATTTCTTCTAGTATCATTTCCATCGATTGAATATTCTTGTTATCCCTGTCCATGTTCTCTACTAAGAATCTGCAAGAACATTTTTAGTACCTGATATATTTTTAATAATAAAATCATAACAACTAAAAAATGCTTGCCAATTTCTTCTTTTATTTAATTCTGGTAAAGGGTCAATTTTATTGAATATAAATGATCTTACTTGAGTATTATCTGTTCTTACAACAAATTTTACAGGTAGTAAATGATAATGAAATCTTTTAATTCCTAATTTTACCGCTAATAATTCATTTTCATTAATATGATAATTCTTTTCATTGGGTTTCCAAGTTCCAGCTGCATATCCACATATTAAAGGGTTTTCTTTATCAATATCATCTTTTTCAAAAGCTACTAATACTGCTCCCCATCCTATATCACTAGCATCTGTAAATAATTCTAATTGATTACTATCTTTGGGTAATCGTAGTTTAGGTAAATTTTCTACCTTTGTTTTTAGTATTCTTATTGCATTTGTATGATCTTCTTTCCATTCAAAAGTTTTATTTTTCTTTATTAAGTCTTGTAGTGGTTTCCTTAATTTTGGTAAGTCTTTTATATAATCTGAAGCGTAATTTACTATTCCTAAGAATTGTTGTACTTCTTTTTTATTTTCTAAAGTTTCTTTAAAATTGCTTATTTTTGTTCAAATATGTTCTTGTAGTTGAATTCCTTCAGAATCTATAATATATCCTAAATATTCTATTTTATGTTTAAATATTTCTGATTTCTTTTCTGATAATAGGATTCCATGTTTTCTAATAGTGTGAATAAATATATCTAGATATTTCGAAAGATCTGTTAAATTATCACTAAATATTAATATATCATCAATATATACTAGAATAAAATCATTCATTTCTCTAAATATTTTATCCATTCTTCTTTGGAATATTTGTGGGGCTGTTCTTAATCTAAATGGTAGTACTATCCATTCATACTGTCCTTGTGGTACACTAAATGCTGTTAAACATCTAGATTCTTTAGTTAATTTTATTTGCCAATATCCGCTCTTACAATCAAATTTACTAAACCATTTTTTATTACTTGTTTAGTTTATTAAATTTCTTTTATATGGTAGGAAATATCCATCAAATATAGTCTTTTTATTTAGTTCTCGATAATCTATTACCATTCTAGTTTTTCCTCTTTTTACTTCATTATGATTTCTTACTAAAAACGCTGGGCTACTATGCGGACTTTTACTTTCTTTTATTAGTCCTAAGTTTAATAATTCTTTTATTTGAACTTCTAACTCCTTTTGATCTGTTGGACTATATCTTATTGGTCTGTTTCTAATTAGGATTTATTAGTTTTATTTCAGCGTATATTTTTTCTTTTTCCCATAACTTCATTGGATGTTCTCCAAAATTTATTTCTAAGGCTTTTAAATATTTTTGTTTTAATAGTTCTAAATTAGATTTTCTTTCTGCTTTAATATTACTTATTTCTATTGATTTTACAGGTACTATTCTTTTTAATACTATCTATTTTTCGCAAGGTGTTAACAAACTTATCCTGTCTTGTTTTATTATTTGAGTTCTAAAAAGTTATTTCCTAGTAACATCTGTTGTTTCATATTATTTTCCTAGTATATTATAGGTAACCTAAACCTTTTTTTTCCTAATATAAATCTTACATTTTCTGTAATTATATCTATTTCTTTTTTATGATTATTGAATCCTGTTACAATTATTCTATTATTAGTACGTTTCCATTTGTGTTGAGTAAATACTTCTTCTTTAGCTAAACAGATATCTGCTCCACTATCTATAAATATCTTTTGTTTTATATATTTAGTAGGTTTATATTCTACCTGTGCTTCAATATATATTGCTACCATTCTATTTTATTCAGTAGTTAAACTTTCATCATCACTATCATTTTCATTTATATAATTTATTTCCTCTGGTTTTGTCTCACTTATATAAAATACTTCTTCATGATACCAGTTATTATTATCTTCTCTTATATATTCTAATTTCATTATTAATTCGGTAGTATCTATGTATTTTACTCCTTTTTGTTGTAATTTAGGACACTTATTTGCATAATGTCCTTTTTCATTACAATTCCAACATTTACAATCTGCTATTTTCGTTTTATTTCTTTTTTTAAACTTTCTCTTATATCTAAATCTCTTTCTATTTTCAGGAGTATTTCTATATTTTTTAAATTTTCTTCTTTTAAATTTTCGATTAAATGGTCTATAAGGTCTATAGGTTTTATTTTGTTTTTTATAATATTCATTTTGATTATTATAATTTGTTTTTCTATATTTCCTATATTTCTTTCTAGTTTTATAATTTTGATTATCACATCCAAATATTAATTTTTTCTCTGTGAAATTACAGATTTCTCTTAATCCTTGTTTTTTACCCTTTTTAATTCTCTGTTGAATTCTATATTCCTCACATTTTCGAGTTAAATATGCTCTTAATAATCTAATTCTTTCTCCTAATGTATTTTCCTTAGGTTCTAGATTATTATATTCTTTAGTTATTTCGGTTTTATAAGGTGAAGGTAAATGATCATAATACAGTTGTTGATATACTAAGCTTTCATTAGGTAAAAACTTAGCTTCATAAAAGAATTTAGTAAAACTTATAGTATATTCTGGTAATTTACTAATCCTACAACATTTCATATTATTTAGATACATTGTTATTTCTAATTTTCTTTCTACTGTTATATTTTCTTGAGCTACAAACCATCTTTCTCCTAGAAATTCTCTTTTTAATAATATATCAAATGCGTTTAACGTATCTTTCCAGCTTCTAGCATACGTTCTTACTTGTCCTTTTAATTCATAAATAATATGTTTTAACCAAAATGCTGCTTTTCCTACAATTGTTTTTGATATTAGTTCAAAAACATAATCCAGATCTTCTATATTTTTTGAATTCATTAAGGCTATATACATCCCTAAATTCCAATCTTTTATTCTTCTACTTATTTCTTGATCGTCGTAGACATTATCTAAATCTAGAAAATATCCATTTATATTTATTCCTTGGTTTATTGATCCTATGAAGTCTTGTACTTCATTTTGTTGTCCTATAGGTATATTTCCTGGCATTTTAATATTATTTTTAGTTATTATATGATCTTCTATTTCTTCTTCTGGTTATGCATCTTCATCCATTATATTATCTGATTCGGTTTCATAATTTGTTTGTTTATGGGAAGTTTCTCTTTCTATATCACTTTCATCGCTTTTTTCTTCATTTGTTATGATTGCATTTACGGTTTTTCCAAGGGCTTCTAATATTTCTTTATTTTCTTTTATTATCATTTCCTTTTCCTCATTATCTGATTCCTCTAAGTAATTTAATCCTTCTTCTCCTAGATTACTATCTGATTCACTTGTATTACTGCTCTCATCTTGTTCTTTGTTCGTTTCTGGATTACGATCGTGAGACTTAATAATTTCCTTTCCTTTTAATTCTATTTTTAATTGATTAATCTCATTTTTTAAATTATCTATTTCTTTTAATACATTTATTACTTCTAACTTTGTTTTTTTTATTCTTTCTTTTGGGTTTTATATTTTTTTTTATAAAATTTATATTTATTTAACCATTCTATATTGGTTTTAGTTTTTAATTTAGCATTTTCTTTTCTTAATTCTTCTAATTCATCTTTTCTTATTTCTTGTTTTATAGGCTCATATTTTTGTCTTTCTTTTTCCATTAACTGTTTTCCATGTTTTTTAAGAAATGTTATAGCACTATGTTCTGTTATAGACATTTTTCTAGAATTTTCCTGATTTATGAAGTTCTGCTAAACCATTTATTGCTCTTTTAACCCCTATAGTCATTTTAGGTTTCGATTTGCTTATATCCATTAATATAGGTTCTTTAGTTCTTCCTATTACTGTTATAGGTACTATTTCTGGTTCTTCTGTTTCGTCTTTAATTATTTTCTTTTCTTTATTTTGTTCTAAACTATTTTGTATAATGGTTAACTTGTCTAATATTTGTTTAAAGATTGGGATTTCTGACATATTCCATAACGCTATTATTTCTTCTTTAATTATTTTTCTATTAATTTCTTGATTTTCTTCCATCTTTTTTAATATAGCGTTTAAACTTTCTTTTATAAATATTTCGTTCCAAATATCTTTTATTTGATTTTCAGTATTATTCATATTTATAAACTCGTTTTTTCCATTCTCCTTCAATTATCCATGTTTTTCTTTTCTTACCTTTTATTTTCTCTAAATCTTTTACTTCTTGCTCTAGTTTTTCTTTTTCTTTTAAGTATTGTAGTTCTTTTTCTTGAGACATAATTAATGTTTCTTTTATTATCTTATTAATAGTTTCTATTTCATCTTTCTTCTCGTTTATCTCCTTTTCAGGGTTCATATCTTGTCTATAAATCTTAATTTATTCTGATCATTTATTTCTATTCCTTCATTCGTTATATTATATTTTATTTCATTTAAGAAATCAATAGTTGATAACTAACGTCATTTTCTATCACTCCTAGACTTATATTATATTCTAAGTCTAAAATTTTTAATCTTAATTTTTTACCTTTTGTTATTATTGTTTCTCTCGAACTATTTGGTTCAGTTATTATTTGAGGTTCTATTTCCTCACATTTGTTTAAGTCAACTTCAGTTATATGTATTTGACTTTTTGTTCCTCCAGTATTTATTTCTGTTATGACTTCTGTGGCAAATATTCCATTAAATATTATTGTTTTTATTCTTAATTTATCTGATTCATAACACGGTAATTTTATTAAATCTAATTTTCTACTGGTCATACTCATTGATCTAACTAATTTTATAGGGTTTTGTTCTCTTCTAAAACTTAATCTAGATCCTTCTAATATTGGTTTAATTCTTTGTGTTGGAATTATTTGTCTATTACTAAAGTCTATTGTAAATTCTTCTGGGATTGTTATTTGAGATTCTTCTTTATGTTCAATTTTTTCTAATATATCATTGTATAATTTTGGTACTATTATTCCTAATTCCGTTTGTTTTTTTACATGATGGTTTCCAGTTATAGCATATACTATTTTAGTTTCTATACTAATTACTTTACTTTCCTTTTGCATTTTTATTCCATCTAATTTATAATATAATGTTAAAGATATTTCTTTATTTTCATCTCTTAATGATATGCTAAAATCAGGTTGTATTATAAATTTTAATTTCTGATATATCAAGTTTCCTTTTACTACTGCTATTAATGAATCTTGTATATTTCCTATTATTCTATCGTCTAGTACATATATCTGTATAGGAGTATCAATATTTTTTTGAAAATATGCTTTTATTGTAAATTCTATTGCTCCAAAATAAATATTTTTTAGTTTATTTGTTTCTTTTTATTTTAATTTAGATAGTTCTCTTTTTATCAAACCATCCGTTATTAAATTTATTTTTGTTTTTCCATTTATCGTATCTATGTTTATTACATTTTCATGTTTTTGAGCTATATATCTAACTTCTTTATTTCTTTCAAAATATGATGTTTTGAATATCTTTTTTATTGTTAGTTATTCTATTTCACTTTGGATTCGATTATATATATCCGGTTTAAAACTTAGAGTTTGTGATGTTCCTTCTTCGTATTCATCCATTTGATAATATACATCTTGTTTTTCACTTGATTTTTCTAATGACATTTTTTCAAACTGTATTATTATCCAGTTATATTACTTGATAAAATTATTCTTTTAAGTCCTTGTATTCTTAGTTTATTATTTCTAAATGTTATTATCATATTTCCAAGTTGTTGATAACATCTTATTATTCCATCCCTATTTTCTCTTGTCCATTCAATTTCATTTTTTCTTTCTTGCAATTTATCTAGTGCTATTTCTAGTTTTTCTTGATTTTTTATTAATTCTTTTATTTTTCTATTATTTCTAGTTATTGCATTTGGATCTATCCAATTCATTTTTTAATTTTTTGCCTTAAATCATTTATTAATTTATATTGTTCAGTTAATACTTCTTTTAAGTCTTTTATTTGAATTTCTAAATTAATTTCTTTAATAAATTTTTCTCGTTTTATTAAAAGATTTTCTTCTTCCAGTCTTCTAATTTTTTCATCTCTCTCTTCCAACATTGTTCGTAACCTAGCTATAATATCTAATTTTTCATCTATTATTTGTATACTTATTTTACAACTTTCAATATGTTGATTTATATCTTTATTGAAAGTAAAGTTTTTATCTGCTATCATTTTAATATTTTCTAACTTATAATCTTCCATAAATCAAATATTTATTTATTTTATTTATATAAATATATTAACTGTCTATATAGATTTTTCTTACACATTTGTTTTGTTTCTTTATTTTCTACTATAAAATAAATTAATAGATTTGCTATTATTTTAGACTTATAACTTTTATTATTATCTCTTAGTATTTTTGCTGGAGGTCTCATTTAATTTTTATATTTTAATCTTGATATTTCATTTTTTACTATTCATTGGTTACTATTCATTGATTACTATTCATTCCGAAATTTCAGTAATTTACTACTATTTGCTACAGTGATTTACTGTTGATCTTCTCGGCCTATTTTCTAGCTCTGATACCAGATTGATTGGGGATCGTTTTCTGATTGAGTGAGGATCATTTTCTATATCTGATAACCCTAAAGAGGGAAGACACACAGATATATAAATCATAAAACATGATTTTATAATTTCTCTACAATCCATAACAATTTACACATAACAGTTATTTCTATATATTTAAGCGGCAAAAGTTACTATTCATCAGTGTTTCAAAAATTCCAAAAATTGGGGTTATTACAGGAAAGCCCAACCATCCCTTGATGAACACACTTAAATTTTATTCGTAAGTAGCATTTCTTCGATGACAGCTATCTCCCACATGATTGAGGCATGCTTTCTTTTTACAACGTGATTATCTGGTTATTATTAAGAATTTCTTCATTCGCCTCCATTGTCCAATCGATCATTTGCCTTTTCTGATACATGCAACTTTACTTTCTTGTTTCTCTAGTTAATTTACCTCATACAGTTTTCTAATTACTCCAATTCACGCCAAAATCTCATACTTGCAACATATCATGTATACAGATTTCCGCCTTTGATTTGATGTCCTTGCAACAATCCCTTTATCGGTATAATGATTCTTCTCTGCACGTAAATGTCCACCATTCTGTAATTTTCCACACTTATTACGTAACTTCATCTGCTACATGGTCTCACTTCACTTCCTTTTTAAAACATTCAAAGGATAGACTTTACACAAGAAGGAATTTGTGTATATGATTCTGATTGGAAACTTTTTGTAAGGGATAAGAGTACAAGGAACCAATCGGAAAAATTCATGAATCAACAAATCAGGATTGAAGAAGAAAGAATGAATAATGATTTAAATAGGAATGGGACAACCATATTAGTACTCAAGATGGCCAGTCTGTCATACCATATGGCACATAGCACATGATTAGGTGGCGTCCCTCCAGACTCTTTGTCATTTTAACAAATCATCACACCATAACACTGTTTGTCCCAATTAGAAAACAATATTTTGAAGAAGGAATTATTTAAAAGGGATTCAACAATCACCTTATAAAGTTGATCATGAAAGAAGTTCATACTTTATTCATGATTTATAAGAATTATACGAAAGAATGATATCATTGGTCGCCATCCACATTTTATCTGTTTACAGCTTCAACACTTGTCCGATCAATAGATCTCATTCCGAGTCATATATCAACTTTAGAAAGTTCTCTGAATTGCCTTCTTAAATCAATCATTAAAATAAATACCCATGTACCGGGTCTTGTATCTTTCACGTTGCGCTTCCATGTTTATAATTCGACTTTATTTACAGTCTTACGAGATTTACACTCATAACTTCCAATTTCGCTTATACTGCTGATTGTTCAACATATCCACTCCTTTGCTAATAACATGCTTCCTTTAGAAAGTCAGGAGATTTCCTTAATCTTCTTTGCTCGTACTCGGCTTCTCGTGAATCAACATATTCTTCGAATTCTAATCATCTCAGAAATTGGATAAACAGTTTCTCCGTACATTGGTTCTGTCGTTAAATTTATCAAACAAGATTTGCACTCTTCTGTTAGGAACAAACAATTCTTGTCCGTACTAGCGGGTCCACTTCTAAACGAACCATACTAACCTCCAGAACAAGTATTCTTCTGGATAACCTGAATCTTATAACAAACAAGAAACTCAAGTAGTAGTTTGACAACCAAGTTTTTTTTAAAAAAAAAACTTATTTTGTTCCAAGGAATTTTAGAAAATTTTTGTGAAGAAAATCTCTTTTGAAAATTATTTAAAATTTTGAAAATAATATACCTGGTCGTCGTTACTATATGAGTTGGTTGTTTTTTTTTAATAATTTCAAAGTATCAAATCAGAGAAGCAATCAGATAAGAGCCCATTCATTTCCATATATCTTCTACCCCTTATTGGGTCCATTTGGCCATCATTGGTCAACAAAACTCCAGTTACCGCTGCATACTATCTTATTCGTAACTTCACTTCTAGTCTTCTATACTGGTAACATTCCCATCATCCTCTCACGATTACTAAGTATAACCAATCTATCCAGTAATCATCAGATTTATTTTATAACACAAGGTCGATTTATATCACATTACTACTATACATGTCATATTTGGTCATAAAATCATCATTTAATTCCCAGAAAACTTTCAATTTCCAATCTTCTCAAATTTCTTTAAAGATCCATCTAGCTCACTCCACAAGATAATCGTGGGTGGCATACTCATTAGTAGCAATATATAACCTGGTAGCAGCTATTCTTTGGAATAACTAAATTCCCTCTCCAGGTTCCTTCCCACCTTTCCTAATACCTCGTGTACTAACCATATGCCGTAGCTCTAGAATCCATCCTCATAGGTGTTGCTACTTCACAAGATGAGTTTTAAACGGATGTTATTGAACAGGGTGTAGAGTAGACGGAAAGGATGCGTGCACAACTGAATATCCGGTAGAACTAGAATCAGCGTGTGGGGGATTCTCAAATAGGTAGCCTCGCATCAGGGGATGATATATGTTAGGTCACACACACTGTAGAAAGGGGTTGAATACAGTGTTTATCACAATCAAATCTAATATAAGAACACAAGTAATATAAAACAGATTTTATTCAACACAATAGACTATGTTACAATATGGAATTGTCCTCTCTCAGTGATGAATAAATTATCATGAGAGCTGCTAGGGTTACAATGAATAATAACTTCGATTATGATAACACATATAGTGTAAACCCTATGTCTGTGTTTATATACTACACAGTTATAATATAATCTCTAATTGATATTGAATATGATTCTGTATCCTAAAGTATATCAATTAGTTATCTTTTTTTCTTTCAAGTATTCTATTCTTCATAGAATTCCTTCTTCATGCATATCTCTTCTTACGTTTGTCTTGATCTTCTTTCCTTTCAATCAGCCGCCTTCCTTATCTGAAAGTCTCCTTAAGTCCTGATATTATCTCCTGATAAATATCTCCTGATAACTTAAGTTCTGACAACTTAAGTTCTGATATCTTAAGTTCTGACTTCAGTATAAGTGCTGATTTCCAGTTAAGCACTGATTTGTCCTGTTAAGTAAGATCTGAAAACTAAACACAAATCATATTAGACATGACATTATCAAATATATCTAGCAATCTCCCCCAACTTGTAAATTAGCATAATATACAAGTTTAACAGATATTTGATGATGTCAAAAACATTAAGTACAAATGCGTGAAAATTTGGCTAGATAACTACAACTTACAGTCCTTGTAGCTTTACCATCCTCGAGGTCTGATAACAGCTTCAGTCTGTATACACATCAGAATTTAAGCAGTTGTAGATCTTTGACTTGGCTTCAATTACTGATCTCTTTGATATCAGGAGTTGTTTTGAGATAGTTCTTTAACAAACATCTCTCAACATATTCCAGTTCATTAACCATCCTCCTTTTAGCATTCTTCAATTCAACTGTATCTTCACTAATTTGAAAGATAACAGCCCTGAGATCATTTATTCTAGCTTTTCTTATGTCCTGATCTAGTCTGATCAAATATGCCTTGTCAGACTCAAGATTGAATTCCACAGCCTTATAACCCCAGAAAGGTAGTTATAATCTTAGCAGAGTTAGGCTTCATCTTGATAATATTACCCTTGTTATCTCTGTACTTTGGACAGTATGTGCTGTCAGACTTTACAGAATAAAGCTTCTTCTGTCTTTGAATTTTAGTCTTCAAATAATTTGCAGCACCATCTGTTAATCTGTTCTTCACTTGAAGTAGGAATAGAACATGTTCTAGTTCCTCAAAATACTTCAGTGGTATAGCATTCTGCCTAATATGGTATACCCTTCCATCTGTCATAAAATATAACAAGATGTGTTCTTTCAAAAATGTATGGTACACCATCTGTACAGATTCAAGCTAACTCAATCTTTCTGGAGTTGCTCCAACACCTGTTTCACTTAAAGAAGTTGAATCATTGGTTGTGTTCTGTATTCTTATTTCATCGGCACTACCCAATCCAGATTTATCTCTTGCTTCTTTTCCTGTAACCACTCTTGCTTCAAAACCACTTGTTGCAGTCTTCAAAGGTTGAGTCTGTTTAGCTTTGGTGAATCCTGGTAGGAGTAACTTTGAGGGTTTAACATGAGCAATATCAAAGGTTTCCTTTAACTTATCTTCTGACATCAAGTCAACTTGAGCTATGTCAGAGGTTGCTTGCTTCAGTGTCATATCAGAACTTACTACATCTTGACTCTGAACAACTTGAGCCATGTCAGAGGTTGTTTGAGAAATCTTCTTTGAAATCAGAGTAAGATTAACATCTTCATCAGATATTTCTTCATCCATAGCAGGCACATAAACCTTTATAGGTTCACCAACTTTTTCTTTGCCCTTAGACCTTGGATCTATCTCCATTTGTGATTTGGCCTTGGTTGCCTCGGGATTTGTCCTTTCTTTTATCACAATGCCTTTAGCCTCAGGAAGTTTCTTTTCAACAACGGAAGCTTCAGATTTGGAGTTGACTTTTTCTAACTTAAGTCTAGCTTCTTCTTTATTTAGACTCTCAAAGTCCATTCCTGGATTTTCTTTCAGAAATAACTGTCTTGAAATTTCCTCATCAAGTTCCATATGTTCATCAGAACTTATCCTTTAACCAGTGTCAGAACTTATTCTTCTCCCAGTATCAGAACTTGTTCTTTGACTTGTAGTTCTAGCTTTTCTTGATGAAAAACCCTTTACCTTAACCATGACCTCCACCGATTTCAGAGTTTCCCTGGTCATCCTTTTCATCATCCTTTCCCTTCGGTGTCTTAGCAGTTTTGCATTTGGACTTAAATTACTTTCTCCCCCTTTTTGGCATTAGCAGGTAAAAGAAGAGAGAGAAGAAATTCCACTGAGGATTGGATCTTATTGAGTTGATTTTGATGAGAAGCTTGATTCTTCAAAATTTCATCAATCTGAGCCTGTTGCTTCTCCTGAGTTTTCTCAATGTACTCAACTCTGTCAAAGGTAGGTTTGAAAAACATTTTCTTTTCCAGCTTGACAAGCATATCTTATTAATTTAAGGATTCTTGAATCTTGTCTACCTTGGCCTGAGTTACAGATTATTGACCTTGAAGGTGCCTTGTACTTAGTGCAGTAACTCTGAGCTGTGTCTTGAAATCATCATTGAGTAGCATCTCATCAGCTTTGGTCAAGTGGTCAGCAAGTATGGTTGAAGAAGGAACAAAATCAACTTTGTTCCATTCCTTAGTCCACTCCTGTCCTCTAGGAGTTTCACTCCAAAGTACTGGTGCATCTCCTCTAACAAACTTCTTGATTAATTTAGCTTTGTTTGGAGCTTGTTGAGCTGCATGTCCAGATGGACCAGCTGCATCAGCATCTACAGTGGCAGCAGCTTCACCAGTAACTTCATCATTATCAGCATCAGAACTTACATAGTCAGCATCCTCTGCTAAAAGAACAGTATGAGAGGCTATTGAGGCTTCAACATCATCCTCTAAGTGCTGATCTCCAACTAAGTTCTGATCAACATCCATATTCTGATGCTCACCTAAAATCTGATCTTCAGTATCTAGATGCAGAGAAGGTGTTGTAGGCAATTCTAGATTAAGATCAGCATCAAGAATTGGTGATATTGGTGGAGTGATCTTAGTTGGTGGAGCTTCTAAGTACAAAACCTCAGGTACAATCAGATTATGAATATCAATCTCAGCACTTGTACCTGGGTCATCAGTATGTACCTGTTCAATTACAGGAGACACATGAGGTGTAGGCACTTGCTCTGAAATATTCCCTTGTTCTTGAATAAGAGATTTTTGAGCTGATTCAAAAGTAGGATTAATTCAATTACTATAGGTTCTGTTGGGATCAGAGATTCCTGACCCCCTTCCTTAGCTGCTTCTTCCATAGTTTCTTCAGAGTGTGATGGTACACTGACAGCCCTCCCGGCTCTTTGCTTTTTAAGTCTCTTTGCAGAATTAGAGACTTTGGGAGCTTCATCAATAGAATTTAGCTTTCTAAGCCTTTTTAGAGGCCTAGAACTCCCAATTTTAGTATATTTCTGAGAAGAGACCTTCTCAGCTTCTACAACAACAGATTCTGATATTGGAACCTGTTCCTCACTGTCTAACTCATCTCTCAGAACAATCCTCCTTCTCTTCTGTAGTGTCTGAGGTATAGTCTTTGTCCTCTTAGGTTTTGAAGATGAAGGCCTCACAGGATGTGCTGATGATGAAGGTTGAGATGTCTGTGATGGTTTGAGATATGTCCTGATGGAGGGTTGAGTAGGTTGAGGTTGAGAAGTTTGAGGTGTAATTGTGGTATGTTCTGATTGATGTTGTGGTGACTGAGATGTGCTGGTGGGTTGAACATCAGGGTAAAGAGATGTGTAGGTTTGAGGATCGGCATTTACCAGGATCTGTTTTACAGACTGAGGTATCTGTAAGGGTCTAACCACTTGGTTCTTATTGTCAGCATTTAACAAATCATTAAAAGCCCTTTTTGCAAGCTTAAATGGTGGAATTAAATCAGTGGTAGGTTGGGGTTCATCAGCACAACAAAAATTATATATAAGCTGACAGGATCTAGCAAAATATACTACATTCCTATCCTCTGTCATCGTATCCCCTATGAAACCTAGCACAACACTTGCAAAATCAAAGTGAGTTTGATGAATAAGAGCATACCCGATTTGCTGACTCATGATGGGAATAACATCAAAGTTGGAGCACTTATTGGCGAATGCCTTAGTGATACAATCAAAGAAAAAGCTTCATTCCTTCCTGATATTTGCTCTTTTCAATTGTCCAAGCTTTCCCAAACTTTTGTAATAGACCAAACTGGCCATGAGCTACTGTAGAACAGGGTCCTCCACTGTTGAGAATGTACAGCCTTCTGGTAAGTGAAGAGCTTTACGAACTGCTCCAGGAGTAACCACATGCTCAACATCATTTACTTCAAATACTATACTTGCAGTATCAGTAATACCACCATCATCAAAATGCCCAGTCCGCCAAAACGTCAGAACTTGTTGGCTTGAAATAGTTTGAGGTTGGATCAAAGCATACCCAGTCTCACTATTAGCTAAGAAATCTTGCACACAGTGCAAATCTGATGGAGCTTCAGCCTTGTTCAAGATTGCAGCATAGTTGTTTGGTACAAACTTGTCTCCATCAACAATTAAATCCTTGTGCGCCATCAGAAATTTGTGAGAAATAAAATTGCCTGTAAGGTGTTTGATAAAATGTCTGTAAAGAAACCGTCAGAAAAAGTGAGAGAGAATAAGAAGAGAGAGAGAGTAGAATGAAAAATGAAAATAAAAGATTTAAAAGTCTTTTATCTCTTTTACTTAGACACCCCACGTGACAACAGTTAATAAGGAGTGGAACAGACCTTTACACCTGTTAGACATGCAGCAGTTAAGGCAAAAGTTAATGGGCACGGTAAATAAGCAATTATTACTTTGCACGTTCAGTTTCAATATAAACTGTTCCCACTAAATAAATAATTATTACTGCTTTATCTCTCATAAACCAATATTCTGAAAAAAAAATATGACCGTTGAGGTAATGACCAAAAATAAACCAAGTAAATAAATACTGCCACGACAGCATTAGAACTTGATTATTATTAGGATTTAAAATTCATCAGAATATGGCTTCTTAACTCGAAAAGTGAATGTTTATTCCTGTTATTCTTCACACAAATACTGATATGGGTACATCAGAACTTAATCATCAGAACTTCCATCAGAACTTGTCCTCAGAATTTATGCAGCCTGACACTTAGACTGTTCATCTAAAACAACATTGATCACCACAGTAATTTTCATCATTCATATGGAGTGTATGTGTATGCAATAAGCTAAATATCAGACAAAGAGTATAGTCTGATTCACTTCAGTACATCTTAGAAATAAGGCATAACTAAGAACTTTGCTTAAAATCTATCATTATTCTGAAGTCTACTATAGAATGAGTTCATGCATGAGTCCACCTCAACTGTTTTGGTGCTCATTTTATGCATCTTTTGAAATTCCTTTTTACAGTGGCTTCTCAGTGTAAGTGAGTCATAACTTGCTTATCAGAATTTATGTTGTTATCAAAGTATTTCTCCAGTAATCATAGAGTGTAAAAAGTCACCAACAAAATTTTATTTTTCTTTTCTAATGCATATTACTTAATACCAGCAATGCACTTGGGTCTTCCTTTCCACATTTTTACTCTAGATCTCAAAGGAGTACCTGATTTTTTATTTCTTTTCTTTTTCTTTTGATAAGTGAGGCTTATCAGCACTTAGTACATCCATCAGATTTACCAACAACAGAACTTAACAGATAAGAAGCACTATTCTAGTTTTGGACTTAGTAACAAGATACACAAAGTAAACTTTAACTAAGCTCAATATCAGAATTTGCTTGTGTTAAAAGATTTCCACAAAAACAATTACTTCATACATGGGATCTTTAGTATATTAAAGATTACTAGGTCATCATCTAGCACAATTATCCTCATTGGATTGAATAGTCACAGAAACATGCATATCACTTTCAGAGTTTAGAAATTCACATCAGACAACAATCAGCACTTAATCAAATTTCAATTTAAGCACAGAATACACAAAGATAGTAATATCTATAAATACTGATCATAAAGTCTGATGTATCAGAACATAAACTAAGCAGATTTAGAGAAAGAACCTGAAACCATTCCAAGTTCATTTACCAATCTTGTAAAAGTAGCTTCACACAGTGGTTTTATGAAGATATCTGCTAGTTGTTGATCTGTTAGAACAAAATGCAATTCCACTGTACCTTCATCCACATGTTCCCTTATGAAGTGGTACCTAATGCTGATGTGCTTTGTCATTGAGTGCTGAACTGGATTACCTGTCATAGCAATAACACTTTGATTATCACAGTAAATAGGGATTTTAGAAAATTCTAACCCATAATCCAGTAACTGATTCTTCATCCAAAGAATCTGTGCACAACAGCTTCCTGCAGCAATGTATTCTGCTTCTGCAGTTGATGTGGAAATTGACTTATGTTTCTTGTTAAACCAAGAAACTAATCTGCCTCCAAGAAATTGGCAGCTTCCCCTTGTGCTTTTCCTGTCAATTTTGTATCCTGCAAAATCTGCATCTGAGTAACCTATTAGCTTAAAGTTTGATTCTCTAGGATACCACAATCCCAGGTCAGCTGTACCCTTAAGGTACTTGAAAATTCTTTTCACAGCTGTTAAGTGAGGTTCTCTTGGATCTGCTTGAAATCTTGCACAAAGATAGGTAGCATACATGATATCAGGTCTACTTGCAGTTATATAGAGTAATGAGCCAATCATACCTCTGTAATCAGTAATATCTACTGATGTACCAGTATCCTTATCCAATTTTGTTGTAGTGGCCATAGGAGTGGATGCACTTGAACAATCTTGCATTCCAAATTTCTTCAATAAATTTCTGGTGTACTTAGATTGACAAATAAAAGTTCCTTCTTCATTCTGCTTGACTTGAAGGCCCAGAAAATAGCTGAGTTCTCCCATCATACTCATTTGATATCTTCACTGCATCAGCTTGGCAAACTTTTTACAAAGTCTGTCATTTGTAGAACCAAAAATGATATCATCAACATATCTGCACCAAAAGTTAGTCCTTTCCATGGTTGAGATAAAAAAATGTTTTTTCAATAGTCCCTCTGCTAAATCCACTTTCCAGAAGAAACTGAGCTAGTGTTTCATACCATTCTCTTGGAGCTTGCTTAAGGCCATAAAGTGCTTTGTCAAGTCTGTAGACATGGTCAGGAAATTTTGAATCTACAAAACCTGGAGGTTGTTCAACATATACTTCCTTTTCCAATTCTCCATTGAGAAAAGCACTTTTCACATCCATTTGAAAGACTGTAAACTTTTTGTGAGAAGCATAAGCCAAAAATATCCTTATAGCTTCCAATCTAGCAACTGGTGCAAATGTTTCATCATAATCAATTCCCTCATGTTGAGAATATCCTTTTGCAACCAGCCTTGCTTTATTCCTTGTAATTATGCTATCACTATCAGTTTTGTTTCTGAACACCCACTTTGTGCCAACAACAGATCTGTTCTTTGGTCTTGGCACTAGGGTCCAGACTTTATTTCTTTCAAATTCATTTAACTCTTCCTGCATTGCTTGCACCCAATCAGCATCTTGAAGAGCTTCTTCCACTTTCTTTGGTTTAGTCTGAGAGAGAAAAGAGTGATAAAGACATTCATTTGATGTAGCTATTCTAGTTTTGACACCTGCATCAGGATTTCCAATAATTAAGTCAGGTGTTTGTGCTTTAGTCCACTTCCTTGCAGATGGAATATTTTCTCTAGAACTGGATGCTCCCTCATGATCCATGCTGTCTTCATCAACATTTTCTGATGCTCCCCCTGAAATTATGCTCTCTGAGTTGGATCCTTCAGAATTTGAGTTTCCAGAATTATCAAAACTTGGCCCATCAGAACTTGAAGAGCCTGTTGTAGGTTCTGATGCTTCTTGAGATGTGGTTGTATCTTCAGTATGATCCCCCTGCACAGGTGCATCTTCCTTTGGCGTAGTCACCACAGTTTCAATAACATCAGAGTTTAATTCATCAGAGTTTGTAGTATCAGGATTTAGACTGTCAGGATTTAGACTGTCAGAATTTACAGTATCAGAATTTAAAACTTCATTCTCAAATCTCAGCTGATCATGATCATTGAAATCTTCAAGTCATGTAATCTTCTTATCATCAAAAGGGACATTGATAGATTCCATGACAACCCATGTTCTTAAATTGTAGACTCTGAAGGCTTTTGTGGAAAGTGGATATCCAACAAAAATTCCTTTATCAGCTTTTAGATCAAATTTGGATAGCTGTTCAGGATGAGTCTTAAGAATAAAACACTTGCATCCAAATACATGAAAATACTTCAGATTTGGCTTCTTTTTCTTCACCATCTCATATGGTGTTTTTCCATGCTTGTTAATGAGTGTTGCATTCTGAGTAAAACAAGCAGTCTGCACAGCTTCAACCTAAAAGTAGGTTGGCAACTTTGCTTCATCAAGCATAGTTCGTGTAGCTTCAATAAGAGTTCTATTCTTTCTTTCAATAACTCCATTTTGTTGTGGAGTTCCAGGAGCAGAAAATTCCTGCTTTATTCCATGGTCTTTGCAGAACTCTTCCATGATCAAATTCTTGAACTCAGTGCCATTATCACTTCTTATGATCTTCACAGAATCTTTGACCAATTTATCTAGTTGCTTGACATGATCAATCAAAATAGATGTAGTTTCACTTTTTGTGTGCAAGAAATACACCCATGTGTATCTGGTGAACTCATCCACTATGACCATAACATATTTCTTCTTTGCAATAGACATGACATTCACTGGACCAAATAGATCAACATGTAGTAGGTGATAAGGCTCAAGAATTAAAGATTCTGTCTTGCTCTTGAATGAAGATTTTCTTTGTTTTGCCTTTTGACAGGAATCACAAAGACCATCAGGAGCAAATACTGATTTTGGCAAACCTTTCACAAGATCTTTCTTGACTAGTTCATTTATATTGTTGAAATTTAAATGAGAGAGTTTTTTGTGCCAATTCCAGCTTTCTTCAATTGATGCTCTACTTAACAGACAGATTGCAGAACCATCAGTATTTGTTGAAAGCTTGGCTTCATAAATTTTACCATGCCTGTATCCTTTCAGAACAACTTTGCCTGTAGATTTGCTTACAACTTCATAGTGTTCTTCAAAGAAATCCACATGATAACCTCTGTCACAGATTTGACTAACACTCAGCAAATTATGTTTAAGTCCTGAGACTAGAGCTACTTTTTCAATGATGACATTCCCCAGATTTATATTGTTATATCCCAAGGTTTTTCCCATGTTGCCATCTCCATAAGAAACACTTGGGCCAGCTTTCTCCATAAAGTCTGATAGCAGGGCTTTATTTCAAGTCATATGTCCTGAACATCCACTGTCCAGAACTAGAATGTTTTTCCTGTTGCCCTGCAATCACAAAGACCACTAATGATTAGTTTTAAGGACCCAGACTTTCTTGGATCCTTTGGCCTTATTAAGTTTGTTAATATTTGCAGCGGATTTAGCATCAGAGTTTATGTTAACATTTTTCTTATCAGCATTTTCACTATCAGACTTTGCATCAGAACTTACACTAGAAGGAACAATGCTAACTTTCTTTAAAGAAGGTTTTATTTGATAATAATCATATTACAAACTATGATATTCCTTACAAGTATAAATGGAATTCCATAAACTACCACAATGAAAACAAGGATTTTGTGGCCTATATCTAACAGACTGACTCTTAACTCCTGACTTTGAAGGTAAGGAGTTTATGTTCTTATTTTTCCAGCAAAAAGAAGCCAGATGGTTAGAATTTCCACAGTTATGACATTTCTTTCTTGGAGCATTAGGAACAGGCTTATAATCATTACTTTTATTCATACCTTGCTTTCCATTCCTATTTTTCCTAGGGAGCTTTACCTTGTTTACATTCTTAACATCTTTCAGCTTATGCTTAAGCTGCTTCTTAGTCATTAAGCCTATGTTAACTTCAGTTGGCTTATCCTGTTTTGGTTTGTCAGAAGTTGATTTTTCTTTAACTTCTGATTTATCAATATCAGACTTTACAGCTACAAACTTAACAGGATTTACCTTTGGCTTTTGTTTAACAATTACTGGCTCAATTTCTACAGTTCCCTTATCATTCTTATCATCTCCATAACCTAAGCCTTCTTTCTAGTTTCCACTACTTAACAAATTTTGAGTTGTTCTGCCAGAGTTAGTCCAAGTCCTGATATCTCTCTTTCCTTTTCTAACTCAGTTTTTAGAGATTCATTTATTTTAAGTAATTCATCCCTAACATAAAAGACATCATCTCTATCTTTCTGAGTTTGATGGAACATTACTAACTCTTTTTCTAAATAATCATTCCTCTTTTTATAAGCAAGATTTTCAGAAGTTAATCTTTCACATGTTAAAGTTTGATCTCTATAACTAATGAACATGGTTTTAAGATATCTTCTCAACTCAGTAATATCATCAGTATGCAAGGCATAAGTAGTTTGAGGTACCTTTAACTCAGCAGCATCAGAACTGCTATCAGCATTTGCCATCAAGGCATAGTTCACCTCATTTTCAGAATCTGAAGTGTCTGTCTAGCTTTTCTTCTTTGTGACAAGAGCCTTGCCTTTGTCACTCTTCACATTTTTACAATCAGGAGATATGTGGCCTTTCTCACCACAGTTGTAGCACTTGACATTTGAGGAATCTCCTCTGTCAGACTTTCCTCCTTTGCCTTCAGATTTTCTGAAACCCTTCTTATCAGAACTTGCACCTTTCCTGGAAAATTTCTTTCCCTTTCTGAATTTCCTGTATGCAATCCTTGTGATTCCTTTCACCATAAGAGCACACAGCTTCATCATCTCTTCATCAGGATCCATCTCAGGTAAGCTTTCAGTTTCTGAGTCATCATCAGTATCAGAACTTGATGATTCAGTATCAGACTGTGTGATGAGAGCTTTTCCCTTACCTTTCCTTGATGCAGCTACTTTGGGGGATTCCTCTTCAGCCTTAAGAGCAACAGTCCTTGACTTTCTTCCATTCCTCTGCTTCTTTGTTCCATCTCAAGTTCATGAGTCTTGAGCCTCCCATAAATTTCATCAAGAGTTATTTCTTCAAGAGCATAGTTGTCTCTTATAGTGGTGGCCTTCAAATCCCAACATTCAGGAAGAGCTAATAGGAATTTAATATTTGAATCTTCAAGATCATATTCCTTGTCAGCTAGTGACAAATCATTCAAGAGTTTGACAAATTTGTCATACAAACCAGTTAATGACTCATCAGGCTTTGAGTCAAAGTGTTCATACTCTTGATTAAGTATAGTCTTTCTGTTCTTCTTAATTGAATCAGTTCCCTGGTATCTTGTCTCCAAGGCATCCCATATCTCCTTTGCAGTCTTGCAGTTGATTACCCTGTTTGACATTACATTATCAATGCCACTATGCAGCAAGTGTCGTACCTTAGCATCCTTAGCAATTGATGAGATATCTTCAGCAATGTAATCACTCTTCTCCTTTGGTACAAACTTTGCTGGTTCACCTGCAACTACAACAGAGAGTTTGGTTGGCTTGTGTGGTCCTTCATTGATTCTGTCAAGGTATTCTGGATCAGTAGCTTCCTGAAACATAGACATCCTCACCTTCCATATGGGATATTCAGATGGTTTCAGTATGGGAACTCTAATAGTCTCATATCGACTATGGATTTGAGTCTTTGGAGGTTCTTCAATTTTGGTGGGCTTGGTTGGAGTTTGTTCTTCTTCAGACATGATTGTTTTTGGATCTTAAACTGTTTATGTGTTAACAGATTGCTCTGATACCACTTGTTAGGTCACACACACTGTAGAAGGGGGTTGAATACAATGTTTATCACAATCAAATCTAATATAAGAACACAAGTAACAGAAAACAGATTTTATTCAACACAATAAACTCTGTTACAATATGGAACTGTCCTCTCTCAGTGATGAACAAATTATCACGAGAGCTGCTAGGGTTACAATGAATAATAAATTCGATTATGATAACACATATAGTGTAAACCCTATGTTTGTGCTTATATACTACACAGTTACAAGATAATCTCTAATTAATATTGAATATGATTCTGTTGAAGGGTTTTTAGCACATAAACGCAACGAAAACGTAAACTTAAATCTTAAAAAAAATGAAACCCTCCGCAGGATCCATGCGAAAAATAATATTTAATTCGTAGTTCAGTATGTTTACCTTAAGAAGCTTTACATTAATGGAAAGATGGAGGTCTTTAATAGCGATCTAAGAACCACGAGCGGAGATCCTTAGCAGCTGCTCCTCAAGTGTGAAGCACTCCACCGGTATCCACCAAGAAAACGATGTAATGGAGAAGGAGGAGGTGGAGAGAATTAGGGTTTTGTAAAATTTTTAGGTTGAGGCAAAAATAGGGTTTATAATAGTATATTTATAGGTAAAATTTTCAGCTGAAAATTTTCCCATAAAATATTATTATTATTAACCCTTTATTATTCTCATTAATATTTAAAATACCTTTTTATTATTAATCCTTTTTCTAAACACTTTAGAAATAATTCTCTCTCTTGATTTAATTTCAAAAAATTAAATTCTTAATTAATAATATTAAGAACCTTTTCTTAATTAATTTATAATCAATTAAATCTCATTTAATCAATTATTAAAGTTGCCAATTAATTATTTATTTCATAAATAAATAATTATCAGCCATTATTAATTAATTCCTCCACCATTAAATCATTCTCTTTTATGGTGTGACCCTATAGGTTCAATATTAAACCGGTAGTAGAAATAAATAATAATAAAACTATTTTATCATTATTAATATAAATTCTCTAATTTATTAAATATGATTAATTAATTAATCATATTTTTTCTACATCGTGAGGGATACTTCTCAGCATATCGCGACTATCCGGATATACGAATTCACTGCTTAGAATACCAAGAACCTATTCAGTGAGTAGTTACCGTACAATTAATTTCTTCTACCCTGCAATGTCACGATTAAATACAAGGCATGGAACTTGTGTCAAGCCTATCTTATTTAATCACTTGCTTTCCCATTCACTATGCTTAGTTCTATTTAATATAAATTAGAAACTCCTTTCTAATTTTATTCACTCTGGCCAGAGATTCCTGAACTAACATAAATGGATCAGCATTGAACATTCTCTTCCTACACTGGAAGGGGTAGATCTTTTATTGATCATACACTATCTTCGTGTAGAAATTCCTATACCCAGTAGAGCCCTTATAATTGTCCCTTGAGACTAAGAACTAAACGAAAGCATAGTTCAGTGTACACAAGATGACTATGATGACCTCAAGTCTAAGGATACTTGTACAACTATCACTATGTGAACAACTGCTGAAACGTGAGTGAACTCCATCAGTTGTTCAGCTGTGTGAGTCATGTTCAGTGAACTTATTCTATAATAAGCACCTACATACTAGCTATAGTGTCACCACACAAATGTCTATGAGAACAGACATCCTTCATAATGAAGCAAGCATAGTATGTACCGATCCTTGCGGATTATTAATTACCAGTTAGTAATCCTACGACCATGAACTATTTAAGTTTAGAGTTATCATCTTTTAGGTCTCATTATTATGATCTCATCACAATCCATAAAAAGCTTTACTCTAAACTGTGGTATATCTTATTTAAACATTTAAATAGATAGAGCCCACAATAAAAACAAAACAAGTCTTTTATTAATATCAATGAAATCAAAACATATTACATAAAAGTTATTCCTAAATCCTCATACATGATTGGACTTAGGACATATCTCTTTCAATCTCCCACTTGTACTAAAGCCAATCACTTTGGTATCTAATACCCATCTTGTCTTTATGACGATCAAAGTGACTTTGAGAAAGTGGCTTTGTGAGTGGGTCTGCTACGTTATTAAGTGTGTCAACTCTCTCGACGTTGACATCTCCTCTATTTTCAACTCAGATTCACCACCAAAAACAAGAAAAATGTCCTGAGTCCTTCGCAAGTACTTAAGGATGTTTTTCACTGCTTTCCAATGGTCTTCACCTGGATTGGACTGATATCTGCTCGTCACACTAATTGAATAAGCAACATCAGGCCTTGTACACAATATCGCGTACATGATAGATCCTATTGCTGAAGCATAAGGAATCTTACCCATACACTCTCTTTCCTCAGGTGTCTTATGAGACATTTTTTCGGAAAGGGACACTCCATGGCTCATCGGTATGAGACCTCTTTTAGAGTTTTCCATGCTAAACCTTTTAAGCACTTTCTGGATGTATGTACCCTGGGTAAGACCTATCATTCTTCTAGATCTATCTCTATAGATCTTCATACCGGGAATGTAGGATGCTTCTCCCAAGTCCTTCATGGTGAAGTTCTTTGATACCATACTTTGACTGATTGTAGCATCGGTATATCATTTCCTATAAGAAGTATGTCATCCACATACAATACAAGAAATGTTATCGCGCTCCCACTAACCTTCTTGTAGACACATGGTAAATCTATGTTTTTGATAAAACCAAAATCTTTGATTGTCTCATCAAAACGGATGTTCCATCTACGAGAAGCTTGCCTTAAACCATATATGGTTCGCAGCAGCTTACACACTAGGTGTTCATTTCCCTTGGAAAGAAAACCCTCTGGTTGTGTCATATACACTTCCTCCTCAAGTTCCCCATTATGGAAGGCCGTTTTCACGTCCATTTGCCAGATCTCATAGTCGTAGTAAGCAACAATCGCAAGCAAAATCTGAATTGATTTTAACAGGGCTACATGCGAAAAAAGTTTCATCAAAGTCAATCCCTTGCCTTTGTTTGAATCCTTTTGCCACGAGCCAGGCCTTATAGGTCTCCACCTGGCCATCTGCTCCAATCTTTGTTTTGTATACCCACTTGCACCCAATAGGCTTAACACCTTCAGGCGCCTCAACCAGAGTCCATACTTGGTTGGTATACATAGATTCCATTTCGAATTTCATGGCACTATGCCATTTCTCTGAGTCAACACTACTCATAGCCTCATTATAGGTCACAGGGTCGTCATCATCAATGATTGACAACTCATTGTCATTCTTAATGACAAGGCCATAATACCTCTCAGGTTGGCGAGACACTCTCCCTGTCCTACGAATGGGCTGTTCCACAGAAGGTTGTTCAGTCTGAACAGGTGTTTCCACTTGATCCGTAGTAGTTTATGCTTCTTGAACTTCATCAAGTTCAATTTTGCTCCCACTGTTTCCTTCAAGGATAAACTCCTTTTCCAAGAAGGTAGCATGTCTGGAGACAAACACCCGATGATCGGTGTAAAAGTAATACCCCAAAGTCTCTTTAGGATATCCCACAAAATTACATTTTACGGATCGAGATTCCAGCTTATTTGGGTCAACTTTCTTGACATAAGATGGACATCCCCAAATCTTAACGTGTTTAAGACTCGGTTTCCTTTCTTTCCATATCTCATATGGTGTTTGAGGAACAGATTTGGAAGGCGCCTTATTCAGTAAATATGCTGAGGTTTCCAATACATAACCCCATATGAATACTGGAAGATTCGCATAGCTCATCATGGACCGAACCATATCTAACAAAGTTTGATTTCTCCTTTCAGATACCCCATTCAACTGTAGAGTATATGGAGGAGTCCACTGGGAGACTATACCATTTTCTTTGAGATAATCTAGAAACTCTCCATTCAAGTATTCACCACCTTGATCTGATCGAAGAGTTATAATACTGTGTTTGGTTTGTTTCTCCACTTCATGTTTATATCCTTTGAACTTTTCAAAGGCTTCAGACTTGTGTTTCATCAAATACACATATCCAAATCTAGATCTATCATCTATGAAAGTAATGAAGTACGAAAATCCACCCATGACTTGCGTAAACATTGGTCTATATACATCTATGTGTACCAATCCTAGAAAATCTGCAGCCCTCTCTCCATGTCCACTAAATGGAGATTTGGTCATTTTACCCAATAGACAAGACTCGTATGTAGGATATGATTCAAAATCAAAGGGGTCAAGTAACCCTTCCTTATGCAATGTCCGCAGTCTATTTTCACTAATATGACCTAGCCTACAGTGCCATAAATAGGTCAGATTTTCATCATCTCGTTTCTTTTATTAGTTTGTTCAATCTGAAGTAAATCATGCTCTACGTCACATACATACAGACCATTATTTATAATACCACGTCCATAAAGAACATTATCTCTAAGGATAGAACATTCATTATTCTTAATAATAAATAAAAAACCATCCAAGTCCAACATAGGGATAGAAACAATATTCCTCACAATAGAGGGAACGTAATAACAATTATTCAAAATAATAGTCTTGCCGGTAGGCATATGTAAACTAAATGATCCTACAGATATGGCCGCAACCCTTGCTCCATTGCCCATACGTAGAATCACCTCATCTTTTTCAAGAGTCCTACTTCCCTTTAGTCCTTGCAACGAATTGCAAATATGAGAACCATAGGCGGTATCTAATACCCAAGTAGAAATTTGACCTAGTGACATATTAACTTCGATCATGAACATGCCTGAAAAAGAAGCGGTAGTCTCACTACCCTTCTTCTTCTTCAATTCTGCAAGGTAAACCTTGCAGTTCCTCTTCCAGTGCCCCAACTTGTTACAGTGAAAACAAACAGCTAAATTAGGACTAGTCAACTTGTGAGCATCTAGTATGCTTCGGAGTGATAGTGCAGAAGACATGACGAATATAGTAAATCTGTAAATGATAAACACATAACAACACTTAGCAAATATTCAATTTCATTTCAAAACACTATATGAATTGGGTCTTTATTCATAAGTGTCTCCCACTAGTTTATCCAATTTATTCAACCCCCTAAGTGAAAATTAAGCATTCATAATGCTAGTGGGAATAGGGATCCTACATTCCATCACACAACCTCGGCTGTGGCATGAAACGTCATGTGATGTTCAATAGGCAGACAACTCTTGTCAATTACATCTTATGTTATTCCCTAATATAACTTTAGCCTCTTGAATAATTGAGTCACGGCTGTGGTACGACAAACTCAATATTCTAAGTCAAGTCTAACCCAACATTTCGTATAATTGAATCAGTCTCCAACGGCCCACGGCTGTGGCACGTACCGACCTTTAGATTCTAATTAAATGTACACATCTCTATGTAATAGACAAGTATTTATTATTTCAAAATCAAAGCCCTCGGCTGTAGCACGAAACGACAATGATTCAAAAATAAGAACTACTTTCTACCATGTTGGAAGGCTTTGACCAACACAAGCCCGTTGTGTCATTGGCCAATTACTACTTGATATTATTTAATTTTAGAGGGATTATATTACATTACAATCATAATCATATTATAAAGAGATCATACCTATTAAATTAAATATTTCAAATCAATAATCGATAATCAGATGATTCCCAGATCGGGTGGAGCATTGTCAAGAGGCGTCACTTAATAACCCTTTCTTACAGATTGAAATATGTTGTTGACAGAATCATCCTTTCTCTCAATATTGAAAATTCATATTCAATTACGTGTTTCATAAACACAAGAATCTCATGATCCTATTCATAATATTTATTGTTAAGGCAAGAAACGATTCCTATTCTAGATTTTCTAGAGCACGCCTTATATTGATTTAATTTCACCTAAATCTATCATCACATGGTAAACATAGGCATATATCTCATATATAAAATTAAATAAACAAGTAAATGTAAAGTGCAATAAAGTAAATGTGTTTGGTTATGGCCCCATCCTATGTGATCTTTATCAAGCTCATGATAAAGATCAAGGTCAATCTAATATGGTGATGGAAATAAATACAACTACTTATTACATAAGTCTTCTTCTTTGTTTAGACTTCTTGTATGCCTCGTCTTCTTCTTTGTATCACCTCCATTGGATAGCCTTCTTGAGTCTTCAATTACATTACATGATTGAAAGTAAAACTAATCTAATGAACTTACAAGAATAACTCGAGTTACATTCGAGATTTATGATTACAAAGATTGACGACATGCAAATCGTATTTAAAACCAAAACCAAAACCATTACACCAAGGTCGAAAGGCCATAACCATCCACCATGCTCATACAACACATAAAAACATGTTAAAACAATAATCTGATCTTAACATATCATATTATCCATGATCTAATCATAAAAAGAAAATATGACAAAAATCAGTAAAATCAGAATCAAATCAGAAAAACAAGAATCACTGTTTACGGGAAGTAAACGACGTCAAATGCCTTAAAGATGAGTCGTTGATAGCTTTAGCTATCCGTTTTGTTCAGACGCTCGTTTAACTATGGAATAGGGTATTCGTTTGCGTAAATCGGACACCAGACCCAGATTTCAGCAAATCTGCAGCAACCAATTCAGAATCCGTATCTAATATGATTCTCATAATTAGAACAAACATAAATCATGTATATATCAGTATATATACAGATTACATAATCATCTTATGATTATACAACTCACATGAATATCATATATTCAAAACCATACATATATAAATATATTATATCAACATCAAATCATGGCGAATCACGTACATGCTCATATATCGAAAACAGTTAAACACATAAACGAATTAAAAACTTTTCGCAAGTAGCTATGATGCCATTGAAGGGTTTTTAGCACATAAACGTAGCGAAAACGTGAACTTAAATCTTAAAAAAAAAAATGAAACCCTCCGCAGGATCCATGCAAAAAATAATATTTAATTCGTAGTTCAGTATATTTACCTTAAGAACCTTACATTAATGGAAAGATGGAGGTCTTTAATAGCGATCCAAGAACCACGAACGGAGATCCTTAGCAGCTGCTCCTCAAGTGTGAAGCACTCCACCGGTATCCACCAAGAAAACGATGTAATGGAGAAGGAGGAGGTGGAGAGAATTAGGGTTTTATAAAAATTTTAGGTTGAGGCAAAAATAGGGTTTATAATAGTATATTTATAGGCAAAATTTTCAGCTGAAAATTTTCCCATAAAATATTATTATTATTAACCCTTTATTATTATCATTAATAATTAAAACACCTTTTAATTATTAAATTTTTTTCTAAATACTTTAGAAATAATTCTCTCTCTTGATTTAATTTCCAAAAATTAAATTCTTAATTAATAATATTAAGAACCTTTTCTTAATTAATTTATAATCAATTAAATCTCATTTAATCAATTATTAAATTTGCCAATTAATTATTTATTTCATAAATAAATAATTATTAGCCATTATTAATTAATTCCTCCACCATTAAATCATTCTCTTTTATGGTGTGACCCTGTAGGTTCAATATTAAGCCGGTAGTAGAAATAAATAATAATAAAACTATTTTATCATTATTTATAGAAATTCTCTAATTTATTAAATATGACTAATTAATTAATCATATTTATTCTACATCGTGAGGGATACTTCTCAGCATATCGCGACTATCCGGATAATACGAATTCACTGCTTAAAATACCAAGAACCTATTCAGTGAGTAGTTACCGTACAATTAATTTCTTCTACCCTGCAATGTCAGGATTAAATACAAGGCATGGAACTTATGTCAAGCCTATCTTATTTAATCACTTGCTTTCCCATTCACTATGCTTAATTCTATTTAATGTAAATTAGAAACTCCTTTCTAATTTTATTCACTCTGGCCAGAGATTCCTGAACTAACATAGGTGGATCAGCATTGAACATTCTCTTCCTACACTGGAAGGGGTAGATCCTTTATTGATCATACACTATCTTCGTGTACAAATTCCTATACCCAGTAGAGCCCTTATAATTGTCCCTTGAGACTAAGAACTAAACCAAAGCATAGTTCAGTGCACACAAGATGACTATGATAACCTCAAGTCTAAGGATACTTGTACAACTATCACTATGTGAATAACTGCTGACATTTGAGTGAACTCCATCAGTTGTTCAGCTGTGTGAGTCATGTTCTGTGAACTTATTCTATAATAAGAACCTATATACTAGCTATAGTGTCACCACACAAATATCTATGAGAACAGACATCCTTCATAATGAAGCAAGCATAGTATGTACCGATCTTTGCGGATTATTAATTACCAGTTAGTAATCGTACGACAAGGAACTATTTAAGTTTAAAGTTATCATCTTTTAGGTCTCATTATTATGATCTTATCACAATCCATAAAAAGCTTTACTCTAAATTGTGGTATATCTTATTTAAACATTTAAATAGATAGAGCCCGTAATAAAAACAAAACAAGTCTTTTATTAATATCAATGAAATCAAAATAGATTACATAAAAGTTATTCCTAAATCCTCATACATGATTGGACTTAGGACATATCTCTTTCATCTGTATCCTAAAATATATCAATTAGTTATCTTTTTTTCTTTCAAGTATTCTATTCTTCATAGAATTCCTTCTTCATGCATATCTCTTCTTGCGTTTGTCTTGATCTTCTTTCCTTTCAATCAGCCGCCTTCCTTATCTGAATGTCTCCTTAAGTCCTAATATTATCTCCTGATAAATATCTCCTGATAACTTAAGTTCTGACAACTTAAGTTCTGATATCTTAAGTTCTGACTTCAGTATAAGTGCTGATTTCCAGCTAAGTACTGATTTGTCCAGTTAAGTAAGATCTGAAAACTAAACACAAATCATATTAGACATGACATTATCAAATATATCTAACAATATAACAGTTTAAAAAGGTGCAATTTCCGCAATAGGAAGTGACATGGTTAACATCGATGGATGAGCAAGGCGTGAATCAGATGATAATCCTCCGACTGAATGTTCCGATTGATCAGATGATACCTAATTGAAAGAATCTGCCATTTCTGCTATTTAAAAATCACGTCGCTAGATAAGGGTCTCAAATCTCGTCACGGATCGCACTAAAACCTACTATTTGGTCGCACTCCACCTCTCGACGTTCTATCTTTCTATTTCCTAATCCTAATCCTAACCCTCTATCCATTCTCGATAATCTAGGCTTGTTTCAGTGACTTATAACCTGTTGCTCTGATACCAACCTGTGACGCCCTCCAAACCCGGGTCAGGAGTTTGGGGACCACAACACACACACAACATATTTAAACCTATATAAAAATTATTATGTGCATTGACCCTTCTTTACACAACCACGGATCGCAACTGGTTAAAGAATGAAAACAAGCCACAACCTTAACTCTTATTACATCATACCAAATCTAAACTAGTTCAACATACAATTGCTAAAGATATTGTTAAGTCTCAATATGTTTGTAGAAGGGGGGTTGAATACAAACAATACCGTTTAATCGAATAAAATGCGGAATAAAAATGTGAAACAAAATTCAAGTTAAATAAAATTATTATTAAACTTGAAAGGTGTTACAACAATGGTATCGTTTACAAGGGATTAATCTCAAATCAATTATCACAAATCTAGAATAAATTCAACATGAACTTTTTCTATTTTTCCAATAAAAAGATCAAATGCTATAAGCGATTTGAGATTAAGTTCTAGGGATTTTGATCCGCTAGATTTTTATACAAGAACAAGATAAATAATTCTAGTGGTTTGGATTTAACTTTACAATCTAGAATTTTGATCTTGAATAAAGCAGATGAAAAATGATATGTCTTGCTTTTTGTTTCTGCTGTGTTCTTGACTTGTGTATTCTGTATGATATTTGAATGAACTGCTTCTGCTGCTTTTTAATCCAACAGTCGAGTAGAATGTACGGGCATGACAATCTCTTTGAACTGGCAAGACAATCAGAATGAACTAGCAAGGCTTTCTGTATGATAATCAAATGTCATACCGATTGTCATAGTAGTTCAAACAGATTGTTTTTGCTGAATTAATAAGTGATTTTAATCTAATAATAATTCTGGTAAGACAATCAACTGAATTAGCATGACTTTCGGTATGACTATTGATTGTCATACCGATTGTCATACTAATACAATCAGTTGTCTTTTTGGAATTAAAACAGATTTTAACCCATTAAAAATTCTGAAAAACCTTAATATTAATTCTGAATTAATTAATCAATTAATTCAATTAATAAAATAAATTAATCTTTGTAGATATAATTTATTTTCTTAATTAAATTATATGACTTAATTAATTAATAGAGAATTAATACTAATCTTGAGCAGCATCCATTCTTCTGAATATCTTCTGAAAATCACTGAAATATATGAATCAATTCCACCACTTCAATGTTGACACTCGATGTACTGTCTGGTTCATGAGTGACTAACTTCCGTGACGTTTCTTCATGTCTTGACTTTGATACTTTGATTTTCTTCAGATTAAATCCTTTGTCTTTAATGATACTCTGACGAGATCTCTGTCACTTGATTAAATCCACAATCTTGATTTGCATCACTGAGGCTTGATCAATTTCTTGAACTTCTTCCAGTGAATTAACTTCTCAAGTCTGTAGATGAACCTTGTTTCTGAATCCTCTGACAGATGTTACTTTGCAAGATCTCTCTGACGGTCGATCCACTATTTACTTATTACATTCTTATTTGAGTTGAGTTAAATCCTCGAATAAACAAATAGGCTATGACATATGCCTTTCAATCTCCCCCTATTTGCTTGTTAGACAATAACAACAAATACCTAGAGGATAACTCAACTAATAAATAAGAAAAAGATATAAACAGTAATGCAAAGTAAATAGCAGAAAAGTTCTGGATTATATTTAACATTTTCCAGATTCCATAAGAAATTTACAAGTGAATACAAGATAGATGTTCCTCTAGCCTGAACATATAACTACATTAGTCTATCTTGATTCATAAAGCTCTAATCATATTACATTGAGTTTTGAGCTAATTGACTTCAGTTGTCTTCTCTTCTGACTTCACCTTCTTCTAAATCTTGAAGCAACTCTTTGTCAAAGACACGATCCTTTTCTGAAGTGAAGCTTGCTGGTCTGACTGGTTGAACTCCAACTGACTTTAGCTTATTCTTGATCTGATTATACCTTTTAATATTCTTTTCACAATAAGCTTGAATCAAATCAGCAGCTTGAGTCTTCAACATGGATGAGTATCCAGCAGTTCTTAAATGATGTTCCATCCAGACCAGATGCTTAGCTGAGTAGTCTTTAAGAGATTGTACATCTAGCTGACAGATTTGAAGACAATCAGACTTAAAGAATCTCACCTGATGAGGATTGTTGACCACTTGAGGACTAGCCCTACTGGCAAACTCTTTAAGCCTTTCTCGAAGAACTTCATTCAATTCTGAGCTTCTTTTTACTTTGTTGAGAAGAACCCAAGTCTCTGACAAAGAATGATTCTCAAACAGATGAAGTGACACCTTGAAAGATCCTTCACTCTGACAATATACAAAAATGCTCATCTCATTTAGGGATCTGTCAAAAGCAGCTGTGATCCTTGAGACTTCAGTCTTGATAACATTCATGTACATGTCATTGTTAGGATTTGAGATTTCCAGCTTGTCAAGAAGATGTAGGAACTGCCTATCATTGTTAGTGCTCAGCTGAGGCATATCAAGTACTCTCCTAGCTTCATCCCATTTTTCACCAATCTTTAGTCTGACATCTCTTCTCCTTTCTTGAGCCTTAATGTCATGAAGACGTTGCTTTTGAAGAGTTTCTGTTCTTTGTATGTCTTTCCTCATGTCAATGATCTGGGAGACCTTTTTGAGTTCAGCTTCTTTTCTTTTCATCTCTGACTGCTGCTGCTGAAACTCTTTCTCAAAGATAGGATCCACTGTAGCTTCCTCTTCCCATTCTCCAAAATCACTTTCCTCTTCAGCTTCAAATAAACCATCTTTATCTTCCAAGACTGGTTCAGTGGGAATGTCAAAAATATCAAAGTCATCCTGTTCTCCACTGTAGTAGACATCATCAGCCTTTCCTTTGTCTCCAGCAGAGGTATCTTTTTCTTTCCCCTTTTCATTACTCCCTTTCTTCTCCCCCTTAGTTGAGGGATCCTCTACTGACTTTCCTTTAGAACCTCCATGACCTCCATCATCTCCAGAGCCTGAGCCTCCACCAGACGGCCCTTCAAAGTAAGTTCTTTGTTCTTCATTAGGGCAGTGAGAATTCTTGATCATGAAATACAAGTGTTTCATTCCTTCATTAAGATGTTCCATGCCCGTTTCTATCTTTAGAAATCTGGAGGAGTCCAGTACATGATTCATTTCAACCTGGTCTTCAAGAGAAGTCATTCTTGTATGTAGAGAGCATAAGTTAGAAATGTCATCAGCTGATAAAGTTGGAGTTTCCTGAATGGAATTGAGCTTTGGTGTGACAGAGTTCTTGAGATCTGAGATAGCATTACTGATGAGTGCCAGCTGATTGTTGACAGAGGTGGAAGAAGAAGACCGTTCAACCACTTATGCTTTGAATGCTTGAGCCTCAACTTGGCTTTTATCAAGTTCTTCTTTTAGAGCAGCAATTTGAGCTAACAGGTTTTCAGTATCTGTGTCTGTGTGTGCTCTCACCTGAATTTCACTCGTGTTTGGTTCACTCACCTCACGTGCTTATGTTTCTCTCAATATAATTGCTCGTGAGGAGTCTTCCTGTTGCTGTTCTTCTGTACCTGCAGTTAAAATCACCCTAGCCTCTTCAAGAGAGGTCAGTGGTGGTGCAATGGGAATTCGCGAGTCCCGATCCTCAGTCAAACCTATCATTTCATGTGAAATAGATGTCTGAATTGCTTCGGGGATAGATTGACCGAGTTGCCCTCCACTTTCTCCAGATAAATCTGCGAGTGGAGAATCCCATGAGGGAGCCAGAGGTGTTTGATCTGGGAGGGGAGAAAATGACTCTATTAAGGGTGGCTGAGAGTCAGATTTTCCCTCAGAAGCATGTGACTGCTCTTCTGCCGTAACTATGACAGGCACTGTAACAGACTCTATGTGCACTCCTTGCTCTGTGTCCTGAGTATCATCTGTGGGTATGTATGGTTCCATTGTGAGTAATGGAATTGTGCTAAACTCAGTACAAGATGCCATGGCCCTATGGCGAATTTCAATAGATTCATCCTGTTGAGAGAATGTCTCTAGTAACTGTTCATTGGCCATTTCAAAGTCCATGTCCTGTTGGGAGGACAAGGATGGGCTTTTAGATGCCTCAGTATATGTTCTTCTTTTCTTGGGAGGAGGCAGAGCTGAGGGTTCACTCACATTTAACAATACACTACTTCCTATTAACCTTCTGGGTAACATTTTAGACAGTGGGGGAGATGTTGAGATAGGTTGTGACTCTGTGTTTGGCTCTATGACCTGGGATTGAAGCTGTGGTTCTACAACTTCATGGTCAGTCCTATCGACCACTGGGGGTCTTTTAACAGAAGTAGGAATAGAGTGAGAGTGAGGAATTACTACCTGTAATGGAAGATCATCTGATGTTGGAGGAGCCTGGGTGGCTTGAACCACTGGAGGTTGAGGTTGCTGTTCATGACCGGGAAGATTGAAAATAGGTAGGGGAATATAAGTGGCCATGAAAGCAGATACAAGTACTGGAACTTGCATGAATTTGAAGGTTGTGTCTTGGCGGGTGTAAATCTTTTTGCTTACAGGAGGGGGTTCGGTTACTGCAGAGTTAGCAAAAAGGGTTTTGTGCTCAGGTGTGAGAAGATGATCTGCTATAAGCATGAGAAAACGAGCATAGTAACATGATACCCTACGATTTGTAGAATGATCACGTAAAGCAGTAGTGAGACGTCTCAAGAGAATGGGAAAAAGTAGTTTTCCAAAATTGATCCTTTGAAAACAACCGCAAGACCAATATACTGCAGAGTGGAAGTGATGTTGTGAAAGTTGGATTTAGTGCAGTTGGCAAACACTTTAGAAAGTGTATCGAAGAAAATGTCCCATTCAGACACCAAATTGGATTTTGAAAGTTTGGTTAAATTGATCACCCCCTAATAGTGAATAGCATGGAAAAAGTTTGTGATATCTTCAGAGGGCAAATTACAGAAATTGTCCATAGGAAAATTTAAAGCTTGATTGATGACTGTTTCATCAACCACATACTGTGTGTTTGCCACGGTGAATGAAAAAGATTTTGAATCATCGGCCACAGTAGAGGTTGTGCAAATCAGTCTAAGCAGATCGACATTTAAAATCACATTTGATTTAATAGCAGAGCTAACAATCGAATGGTCATTTAAAAATCTAATCCAAGGCTTAAATTTTTCCATATCACATTTTTCTGGATTAAAATAACCAACCTGATTATGTGCGACAATTTGGAAATTGAGAGCCATTTAAAATAATAATAAGACACACACTTTCAGAATTTTAAGAATAATATTAAGAAAATTCGAATTAATTAAATTAATTTAATAATTTTAATTAAATTAATTATAATCGAAAAATTTAGACAGAAATGTATCTCGTTAAAATTCTTAAGTCACAAACGCAGATTCGAAAAGCCAAAAGACACAAAATAATAATAGATGAAAAGCAAAAAAAAAAAATTCCCAAAAATAAACAAGCACAAGCTGATTTTGAAGGAGAAAAAACGATTTGAAAAAGTTTTTTTTTTAAAAAAAAATTTTGGCAGCACTCCTGTATGTATATACTTGTATGTATATATAGCAGGAGTGATGTATGCTGAGTAAAAACTCGAGCAAGGAAAACAACAATGGCGATTGATTTGTGTTTGATCGAAGAGAGAGAGAGAGAGAGACAGATAACTGTTGGAATTTGAAAAGAAAGAAAGTGAACTGATAAAATAAAACAAAACAAAAAAAGGTTAAGTAGTATAACTGGTATGACAATCGGATTGTCATAGCGATTGTCATACCGATTGTCACACCAGCTTAAAGACAGAAAAAAACAAACAAAACAAAACAAATAATAATATATAACTGGTATGACAATCTGATAGTCATACCGATTGTCATACCAGTACAAAATAAAACATAAAAAGTCTGATATTAATTTTATTACTGACATGACAATCAATAGTCATACCGATTGTCTTGCCAGTTATAAAATTAATCTGATTTTAAAAATAACCAAGCATTATTACTGAAATGACTTTCAGCAAGACAATTTCAATTGTCTTGCCGATTGTCATTCTAGTATAAGATAAATTAAGTATTTAAATATACTGAATAATTAACATAAAAACTGTTAAAAACACATAAAAAACAGAATATATAAAATATTTCAATTTCAGAAAACTGAAATGAATATTGCAGAAAATATTTACATAATTAAAATAATTAAAATATTTCAGAGATAATAATATTTTCAGTCCAAAAATAGATTTCTTTTGAATTTTAACAAATTAAATTCATAGAAAAATATTTTTAGAGAAAATTAAATATTCTGAGACATTAAAATTAACAAGTTGAGTAAATAAATAAGATAAGATAATAGAAATTACATAGAAATAAGCAAGAAATATGATAAAATGATAAAATAAATTTGCAAATGAATTCTTCATTTATGAAAAATTCATTTGTAAATTCATTCAAGAACAGATCTCAGATATTAACTAAATTAATCACTAAAACTATTCAACATGCCCAATTTACCAACTAATCTGGTAAATGTGGATTCATCAAGTGGTTTAGTGAAAATATCTGCTATTTGTTCTTCTGTTGGAATAAAAAATAGTTCAACAGTACCATTCATGACGTGCTCTCTAATAAAATGATACCTGATGTCAATGTGCTTTGTCCTCGAGTGCTGCATAGGGTTGTTGGTGATGGCTATTGCACTTGTATTGTCACATAAAATAGGAATTTTTTTTCAATACAGAGCCATAGTCTCGTAGCTGGTTCCTAATCCACAAGATCTGAGCACAGCAGCTTCCAGCAGCAATATATTCAGCCTCGACCGTTGAGTTGGAAACTGTTTGTTATTTCTTGCTGTACCATGAGACTAGTCTGCTACCTAGGAATTGACAACTCCCTGAGGTGCTTTTCCTATCAACAACACTTCCTGCATAATCTGAATCTGTATATCCAACAAGGTTAAAACCAGATTCTTTAGGGTACCAAATACCTAGATTTGGTGTTCCCTTAAGATATCTTAAGATTCGTTTAACAGCAACGAGATGAATATCTCTAGGATCCGCTTGGAACCTTGCACATAAGCATGTAGCATACATAATATCTGGTCTACTTGTAGTAAGATAGAGTAACGAGCCAATCATACCTCTGTAGCTTGTGACATCTACCTTAATGGAGTTTTCACATGGTCCAAGCTTGACAGCTGTAGTTGATGGAGTCCTTAATGATGCAGAATCCTCTAGATTGTACTTTTTGAGGAGTTCCTTGAGATACTTGGATTGACAAATAAATGTTCCATCTAACCTTTGATTTACTTGTAATCCAAGAAAGAACTTCAGCTCTCCCATCATGCTCATTTCAAACTTGCTGTGCATTAACTTAGCAAATCTCTTACAGAGATTATCATTAGTAGACCCAAATATTATATCATCCACATAGACTTGGACTAATATAGTATCATTGTTATATTTTTTAGAAAAGAGAGTTTTGTCTATGACACCTCTAATAAAGCTATTTTCAATAAGAAATTCAGAGAGAGTGTCATACCATTTTCTTGGAGACTGTTTGAGCCCATAGATAGCCTTGAAAAGAAAGAAGACAAAATCCAAATGATCTGGATCTTCAAAACCAGGAGGTTGCTCTACATATACCTCTTCATCCAGCTTTCCATTCAGAAAGGCGCTCTTGACATCCATTTGATAAACTTTAAAGTTTGAGAATGCTGCGAATGCCAGAAATATCCTGATGGCCTCAAGTCTAGCCACTGGAGCATAGGTTTCATCATAATCAATGCCTTCAGCTTGAGAATACCCTTTTGCTACCAGTCTTGCCTTGTTTCTTGTAACCACACCATCTTCATCTAGTTTATACCTGAATACCCACCTAGTACCAACAACTTTCTTGTGTGTAGGTCTAGGTACCAGTTTCCAGACTTGTTGACTTTCAAACTGATTGAGTTCATCTTGCATAGCAATCACCCAATCTGGATCAGTTAGTGCTTCTTCAATCTTCTTAGGTTCCATCTCAGAAAGAAATCCTGAGAACAGACACTCATTTTGAGTAGCACGTCTAGTTCTGACTCCAACATCTGGATCACCAATAATCAACTCAAAAGGATGAGCTTTATTCCAGACAGTCTGTCTTGGAAGATTAGATCTTGATGATTCGCCTTGAAATTCATTGGGATGTTGTGTCCTACTAGATGATCCTTCAGCATCTCCCCCTGAGTTGTTGCCATGTTGACTTGAAGATTCTCCGTCAGTAGCAGTGGTATCTCCATTGTTGCCAAAGTTTCCATCACTATTACCTTGAGTATCATCATGATTAACAGGTTCTTCACCAACAACAACCTCAGGTTCTTGACCATGTTCTGATTTTGAATCTGACATATCATCAAACTTCAGTTTCTCAGAAGGATCTTCAGTTTGGATACTAGGGAGTTTAGTGTCATAAAATGTAACATTGACACTTTCAGTTACTTTGTGTTGATCAATGATATACACTCTGTATGATCTTCTTCCATATCCAATAAAAATACCCTCATATGCCTTTGCCTCGAATTTACCACAACGATCATCTCCATCCTTGAGCACGAAGCATCTGGCACCAAATACATGAAAGTATTTGATAGAAGGTTTCTGTTCATTCAAAATCTCATAAGGAGTTTTCATGAAGTCTTTGTTGATTAGAGTTCGATTCTGAGTATAACATGCAGTATTGACAGCTTCAGCCCAAAAGTACATTGGAAGACCTGATTCACTTAACATCGTTCTTGCAGCTTCAATCAATGTACGATTCTTCCTTTCTACCACTCCATTTTGCTGAGGGGTTCTAGGAGCTGAAAATTGTCTGGTAATCCCTTTGTCTGTACAGAATCCATTGAGAAGTGAATTCTTGAATTCTGTTTCATTATCTGACCTTATTGCTCTAACAGGGACATTAGAATCTAACTCAATCATCTTGATATGATCAATCACAACTTGTGGTGTTTCATCCTTTGAGTGAAGAAATAAAACCCACGTATACTTGGAATAGTCATCAACTATCACAAGACAGTAACACTTCTTTGACATCGAAAGGACATTAACTGGTCCAAATAAATCCATGTGCAATAATTGCAGAACACCAGTTATAGAAGATGTGTCAGTGCCTCTGCGACTTGCTTTCTTTGACTTTCCTTTCTGGCAAGCCTCACATAGTCCTTCTGGAGAGAATTCCAGCTGAGGCAGACCTCTTACCAATTCTCTTTTTACAAGAGAATTCATTGTTTTGAAATTGAGATGAGAAAGTCTCTTGTGCCATAGCCAACTCTCATCTGACGATGCCTTTGCATAGAAATAATTGACTTCAGGATTGCTTCCAGAGTTCATGTCAGCTACGAACAGATTTCCTTTCCGGATTCCCATTAAGGAGGGTTTTTCACTTTTCTTGTGCAGAATCTGACACTTCAGCTTGTCGAATAAAACATTGTGGCCGTTATCACAGAACTGACTAATGCTAAGCAGATTTTGTTCAAGTCCTTGCACAACATACACATTTTCAATGATAACATTTCCAGCTAGCAAACAGCCATATCCCTCCGTTAAACCTTTGCTGTTATCTCCAAAGGTAACCACTGGGCCAGCTTTCTCAACCACATTTGATAGAAGGGCTCTATCTCCGGTCATATGTCTTGACGATCCGCTATCAAGAATCCACACTACCGGTTGTACCTGTTTAATGCCCTGCAATACAAATGGATTAGACCTTCTTCGGAACCCAAGCTTGGCTGGGTCCGACATATTTGTAAAATTGGCCTTTATCAGGCAAAACAACATTCTTAATTTTAATATTCTCAACTTTCTCAATGACTGGACATTTGACTTTGTGAACAGCCTTGACAGATTTCTGTTTAGGCTTAGGCACAAATGTCTCCTTTCTAGCTTTAGGAGGACTAACAGTCTTAGACCTATCATGCTTTCTATTATTCACATGCTGACGAGGAGTAGTCTTATCATTAGAAACATGCTTACCATTAAAATAAGCATACATCAGATTAAAAGCACAAGACATACAATCAGGAACACCACATGCTTTATGAGAGGGATTAACAATAGGCAACTTATGCATGGTAGACATGGCATTTGTGTTATCCAACTCATGTGTGTCTGAGTTAGTCTCAGTTGCTTTCAGATGTTGGAGACAACTTGACTGGAACTTTTGACACACTTGACTTGGAGACAGCTTTCTCATTAGCATTATCTTCAGCATGTATTTCTTCTTGAATAATAAATGAGGTCTCATCAAATGGTTCAACAATTGATTCTTTATAGAGGGGTTCATCAACACCCTTAAGCACATGTGGTACTTCCCTGCCTTAGCACAGACATGAGGAGGGGAGTTTATGCCTAATTTTCCAATAGCAGCATTGTAATCATAACCTATTCCAGATGTTTGATTAACAGCTTGCTTATTGTAAAACTCTTTGGACTTCGAACAAGAATTAAAGTAAGCTTTAACCTTAGCCTCAAGACCGGTGATCTTGTCTTTGAGAATAGTTTCAAGTTGTCTATAACAGTCAACTCTATTCTCTAGAAAAGATACTTGTTCTTTTAATTTATCTTGATTAATGTGCACAAGTCTTAATTCATTGACCTCTTTCTCAAGGTCTTTGATTTGTTGATTTAACAATTCATTATCACGACGAGCACAATCTAAGGAACCCCCTAGATGATAAACTAATTCAGCATCAGTAAATTTTACCTCTTTTCTTGACGATGAGGTGTTTGCATCACTAGCCATGAGAGCAAGATTCCCAACTTCTTCATCTTCACTGTCAGTATCATCCCAGCTTCTTCCCTTTGCCAGGTAAGCCCTTTCAGATTTACTCTTCTGATTAGAATCGTAAGAGTTCTTCCTAACTTGTTTTGGCTTCCTGCATTCTGTGGCAAAGTGTCCCAACTCATTACAGTTGAAGCATCGAATGGTGCTTCGATCAACCATCCCTGTTTTGTACCCACCACTGCTAGTGTTAGAGGATGAAGATCCACCTTTCTGGAATCTGTTGTAGTTGGACTTGTACTTGAACTTGGGATTCCTTTTGAATCTGACATTTGAGAATCTCTTGACAATCAGGGCCATTGACTCATCCTCCAATTGCTCCAGTTCTTCCAAGGAATAAAAATCATCTCCTGATTGATTTGTAGTAGGAGGATCAAATTCTGCTACTATCACATTTTCTTCAACCTTGGAAGACTGTACCATTCTTTCTGACTGTTGAGATTGTTGTTGATATTGTGGTTGTTGTTGTTGTTCATCAGCTACTAGAGCAGTAGACGTGCTGACCACTCTTCCTTTCCCGTAAACTTCCTTCTGCTGAATCTGATCCAACTCATAAGTCTTTAACACACCATAGAGCCTTTCCAAAGAAATCTCACTCAGATCTCTTGCTTCTCTTATGGCAGTGATATGTTCGAGATGAGTTGGCAGTGTTAAAAGGAACTTTTTGTTGACCTCCCTGATGGAATAGTATTTACCATTAATGTTCAGGTTGTTGATCAATGCATTGTACCTCTCAAACACTTCAGTGATTCCTTCTCCTGGATTGGATTTAAAGTATTCATACTCAGAGGTAGGATTTCTAATTTGTTCTCCCTAACTTCCTCTGTGCCTTCATTAATAATCTCAATAGTTTCCCATATATGTTTGGAATCTTTACAATTCATCACATGTCTATTCATCAAGGGATCAAGGGAATCTACTAAAATTAATTGAAGGCTAGCATCCAGGGAGGCTTCTTCTTTTTCAGCAGGAGAGAAATCCTCAGGATCTTTCACATAAGTTCTTTCTTTGGTAATCACCACATCATTCTCTATTACCTCTGGTTCAATAACCATCGGAATTTAGGACCCTTCTTTAACACTTCCAGATATTTGGAATTTGCAACTTGTAAAAACAATAGCATCTTCTTCTTCCACATAACATAATTTTCTTTATCGAATAGTGGAATTTTAACGGTTCCAACTTTTTGTGTAGTCATTTTGAATTTTTGAGTGAATAAAAAAATCAAGGAGTGAAAGAAACACAAAAGTCTAGGATCTTGATTTGTACGTTAATCAGAAGGCTCTGATACCAATTGTTAGGTCTCAATATGTTGTAGAAGGGGGGTTGAATACAAACAATACCGTTTAAAATCGAATAAAATGCGGAATAAAATGTGAAACAAAATTCAAGTTAAATAAAATTATTATTAAACTTGAAAGGTGTTACAACAACGGTATCGTTTACAAGGGATTAATCTCAAATCAATTATCACAAATCTAGAATAAATTCAACATGAACTTTTTTTATTTTTGCAATAAAAAAGATCAAATGCTATAAGCGATTTGAGATTAAGTTCTAGGGATTTTGATCCGCTAGATTTTACACAAGAACAAGATAAATAATTCTAGTGGTTTGGATTTAACTTTACAATCTAGAATTTTGATCTTGAATAAAGCAGATGAAAAATGATATGTCTTGCTTTTTGTTTCTGGCTGTGTTCTTGACTTGTGTATTCTGTATGATATTTGAATGAACTGCTTTCTGCTGCTTTTTAATCCAACAGTCGAGTAGAATGTACGGGCATGACAATCCTTTGAACTGGCAAGACAATCAGAATGAACTAGCAAGGCTTTCTGTATGACAATCAAATGTCATACCGATTGTCATAGTAGTTCAAACAGATTGTTTTTGCTGAATTAATAAGTGATTTTAATCTAATACTAATTCTGGTAAGACAATCAACTGAATTAGCATGACTTTCGGTATGACTATTGATTGTCATACTAATACAATCAGTTATCTTTTGGAATTAAAACAGATTTTAACCAATTAAAAAATTCTGAAAAAACCTTAATATTAATTCTGAATTAATTAATCAATTATTCAATTAATAAAATAAATTAATCTTTGCAGATATAATTATTCTCTTAATTAAATTATATGACTTAATTAATTAATAGAGAATTAATACTAATCTTGAGCATCATCCATTCTTCTGAATATCTTCTGAAATCACTGAAATATATGAATCAATTCCACCACTTCAACGTTGACACTCGATGTACTGTCAGGTTCATGAGTGACTAACTTCCGTGACGTTTCTTCAAGCCTTGACCTTGATTTTCTTCAGACTAAATCCTTGTAATTAATTATACCCTGACGAGATCTCTGTCACTTGATTAAATCCACAATCTTGATTTATATCACTGAGGCTTGATCAATTTCTTGAGCTTCTTCCAGTGAATTAAGTCTTCAAGTCTGTAGATGAATAATGTTTCTTAACCCTTTGACAGATGTTACTTTGAGATCTCTCTGACGATAGATCCACTATTTACTTATTACATTCTTATTTGAGTTGAGTTAAATCCTCGAATATACAAATAGGCTATGCCATATGCCTTTCAACCTCCTCCTCCTTCATTACATCGTTTTCTTGGTGGATACCGGTGGAGTGCTTCACACTTGAGGAACAACTGCTAAGGATCTCCGCTCATTGTTCTTGGATCGCTTTTAAAGGTTAGAAATCGATCCCTCGATTTTATTTACGATCTGTATGTATATTATATGGATTTTATATGTGTAAAATTGTTTTACCATGCTTCCGTGATAGTTAAAATCCTCCAATGGTATCAGAGCATAGGTTGTATGCATATAGATCTGTGGTAAAAATTTCAGAATTTTATGTGCTGTATGAATTAATTATGATTTTACAAGTTATATCATAATTAATTATGACTGATTAGAAATCGTTTCTCAGAATAATTTTGACTGTAGATCTGGGTTCTACAAGTGTTGTAGATCGTCTGGATATTTTTTTCATAATTTTATGATATATGGATTAATTGTTATGAATTTTTGAAGTTGTATTAATTAAATTCATAATTAAATATATATATATATATATATGTTAATTATATATATATGAGTTCTTTTGCTGCTGTGTTTTAATGGTGGCACGGAAAGAAAGACAGAACAGGGACGGTGGCACGGTATTCCGTGCAAGAAAGTGCGGCGACTGTCAGATCTGGGAAGAGGACCGCGCGTCTGGCATGCGCGCGTGGGGCTCACGCGCTGGTGTGCCACGCGCGGCGCGTGTCAGACACGCGCGGGTCAACGGTCAACCAGTGCTGATGTCATCAGATGATGTCATGCTGACGTCATCTTAGGGTTTCGGGCGCGTGGCGCGCGTGGCGGATGTCAGACACGCGCCTGACAGCGCGTGTGCGCGTGTCAGCGCGTGGATTTGCTTCTTCGGGGGCGTGAGGCCGCGTGGCTGCTCAGAATGGGGCGTGCTTGGTGCCGTTGGATTCGTCTTTTCGAGACGCATCTAATGGTATATTATATGATATTTTCTGAAACTGTTTCGAACTGTTTATAGATAACAGAAGTGTATTAAAGCTATTTTTGACTGTTTTAATTGCTTTTAAATGCCTCATGTGATACATAGAGATGTATGCTTAGACCAATATGCTACATGATTAACATGCCTACCTTTACGTTTATTCATGCTTATATATATGATATATTCTTAGTTTATCATGCGATGATAGATTTAGGTGAACTTAATTAACATAAGGCGTTTGTTAGACAATCTAGTAGTGAAATTGTTTCATGACCTTAATATAAATATTATGAATACGATCATGAGATTCTTGTGTTTATGAAACACGTAATTGAATATGAATTTTCAATATTGAGAGAAAGGATGATTCTGTCAACAACAGATTTCTATCTGTAAGAAAGGGTTATTAAGTGACGCCTCTTGGCAATGTTTTACCCGATCTGGGAATCATCTTTAATTTTCAATATCAATTATTGATTTGAAATATTTAATTTAAAAGGAAGAATCTCTTTATAATATGATTATGATTGTAACGTAATATAAACCCTCTAAAATTAAATAATATCAAGTAGTAATTGGCCAATGACACAACGGGCTTGTATCGGTCATAGCCTTCCAACATGATAGAAAGTAGTTCTTATTTTTAAATCATTGTCGTTTCGTGCTCCAGCCGAGGGCTTTGATTTCGAAATAAGATATACTTGTCTATTACATAGAGATGTGTACATTGAATTAAAATCTAAAGGTCGGTACGTGCCACAGCCGTGGGCCGTTGGAGACTGATTCAATTGTACAAAATGTTGGGTTAGACTTGACTTAGAATATTGAGTTTGTCATGCCACAGCCAGGACTCAATTATTCAAGAGGCTAAAGTTATATTAGGGAATAACATAAGATGTAATTGACAAGAGTTGTCTGCCTATTGAACATCACATGACGTTTCGTGCTACAGTCGAGGTTGTGTGATGGAATGTAGGATCCATATTCCCACTAGCATTATGAATGCTTAATTTTCACTTAGGGGTTGAATAAATTAGACTAACTAGTGGGAGACACTTATGAATAAAGACCCGATTCATATAGTGTTTTGAAATGAAATTGAATATTTGCTAAGTGTTGTTATGTGTTTATCATTTACAGATTTACTATATTCGTCATGTCTTCTGCAATATCACTCTGGAGCATACTAGATGCTCACAAGTTGACTGATCATAATTTAGCTGTTTGCTTTTACTGTAACAAGTTAGGGCACTGGAAGAGAAACTGCAAGGTTTACCTTGCAGAATTGAAGAAGAGGAAGGGTAGTAAGACTATCGCTTATGATTCAGGCATGTTCATGATCGAAGTTAATATGTCACTAGGTCAAATTTCTACTTGGGTATTAGATACCGCCTGTGGTTCTCATATTTGCAATTCGTTGCAAGGATTAAAGGGAAGTATGACTCTTGAAAAAGATGAGGTGATTCTACGTATGGACAATGGAGCAAGGGTTGCGGCCATATCTGTAGGATCATTTAGTTTACATATGCCTACGGGCAAGACTATTATTTTGAATAATTGTTATTACATTCCCTCTATTGTGAGGAATATTGTTTCTATCCCTATGTTGGATTTGTTTTTTTTCATTTATTATTAAGAATAATGAATGTTCTATCCTTAGAGATAATGTTCTTTATGGACGTGGAATTTTAAATAATGGTCTGTATTTACGACGTAGAGCATGATTTACTTCAGATTGAACAAACTAATAAAAGAAAATGAGATGATGAAAATCTGACCTATTTATGGCACTGTAGGCTAGGTCATATTAGTGAAAATACACTACAGACATTGCATAAGGAAGGGTTACTTGACACCTTTGATTTTGAATCATATCCTATATGCGAGTCTTGTCTATTGGGTAAAATGATCAAATCTCCATTTAGTGGACATGAAGAGAGGGCTGCAGATTTGCTAGGATTGGTACACACAGATGTATGTGGACCAATGTCTACGCATGCCATGGGTGGATTTTCGTACTTCATTACTTTCATAGATGATAGATCTAGATTCAGATATGTGTTTTGATGAAACACAAGTCTGAAGCCTTTGAAAAGTTCAAAGAATATAAACATGAAGTGGAGAAACAAACCAAACACAGTATTATAACTCTTCGATCAGATCGAGGTGGTGAATACTTGAATGGAGAGTTTCTAGATTATCTCAAAGAAAATGGTATAGTCTCCCATGGACTCTTCTATATACTCCCCAGTTAAATGGGGTATCTGAAAGGAGAAATCGAACTTTGTTAGACATGGTTCGGTCCATGATGAGCTATGCGAATCTTCTAGTATTTCTATGGGGTTATGCATTGGAAACCTCAGCATATTTACTGAATAAGGTGCCTTCCAAATCTGTTCCTCAAACTCCATATGAGATAAGGAAACCGAGTCTTAAACACGTTAAGATTTGGGGATGTCCAGCTTACGTCAAGAAAGTTGACCCAGATAAGCTGGAATCTCAATCCGTAAAATGTAGTTTTGTGGGATATCCTAACGAGACTTTGGGGTATTACTTTTACACCGATCATCGGGTGTTTGTCTCCAGACATGCTACCTTCTTGGAAAAGGAGTTTATCCTTGAAGGAAACAGTGGGAGCAAAATTGAACTTGATGAAGTTCAAGAAGCACAAACTACTACGAATTAAGTGGAAACACCTGTTCAGACTGAACAACCTTCTGTGGAACAGCCCTTCGTAGGACAGGGAGAGTGTCTCGCCAACCTGAGAGGTATTATGGCCTTGTCATTGAGAATGGCAATAAGTTGTCAATCATTGATGATGACGACCCTGTGACCTATAATGAGGCTATGAGTAGTGTTGACTCAGAGAAATGGTATAGTGCCATGAAATCCGAAATAGAATCTATGTATACCAACCAAGAATGGACTCTGGTTGAGGCGCTGAAGGTGTTAAGCCTATTGGGTGCAAGTGGGTATACAAAAGAAATATTGGAACAGATGGTCAGGTGGAGACCTATAAGGTCAGGCTCATGGCAAAAGGATTCAAACAAAGGCAAGGGATTGACTTTGGTGAAACTTTTTCGCCTGTAGCCCTGTTAAATCAATTCGGATTTTGCTTGCGATTGCTGCTTACTACGACTATGAGATCTGGCAAATGGACGTGAAAACGGCCTTCCTCAATGGGGAACTTGAGGAGGAAGTGTATATGACACAGCTAGAGGGTTTTCTTTCCAAGGGAAATGAACACTAGTATGATAGGTCTTACCCAGGGTACATACATCCAGAAAGTGCTTAAAAGGTTTAGCATGGAAAACTCCAAAAGAGGTCTCATACCGATGAGCCATGGAGTGTCCCTTTCCGAAAAAATGTCTCCTAAGACCTGAGGAAAGAGAGCGTATGAGTAAGATTCCTTATACTTCAGCAATAGGATCTATCATGTATGCGATGTTATAACAAGGCCTGATGTTGCTTATTCAATTAGTGTGACGAGCAGATATCAGTCCAATCCAGGTGAAGACCACTGGAAAGCAGTGAAAAACATCCTTAAGTACTTGCGAAGGACTCAGGACATTTTTCTTGTTTTTGGTGGTGAATCTGAGTTGAAAATAGAGGGTTATACTAACTCTACTTTTCAATCAGAAAGTGATAGCAAATCCATGTCAGGGTACGTGTTTACTCTGAATGGTGGTGCGATTAGTTGGAAGAGTTCCAAACAGTCTACAACGGCTGACTCCATAGCGGAAGCAGAATATATAGCTGCAAGTGAGGCTGCAAAAGAAGCCGTTTGGATGAGGAAATTTGTTCTGAGTTGGGAGTTGTTCCTAGCGTTGAAGAGCCTATTGTGTTTATTGTGATAACAACGCAGCAATAGCACAAGCCAAGGAACCTAGGTCTCATAAAGTTCCAAACATGTCCTGCAACGCTTTCATCTAATTAGGGAGATTGTTGAAAGAGGAGATGTCAACGTCGAGAGAGTTGACACACATAACAACATAGCAGACCCTTTAACAAAGCCACTTTCTCAAAGTCACTTTGATCGTCATAAAGACAGGATGGGTATTAGATACCAAAGTGATTGGCTTTAGTACAAGTGGGAGATTGAAAGAGATATGTCCTAAGTCCAATC